>NW_007377737.1:214107-241343 GCF_000475195.1 Diaphorina citri
TTGTTTTTTCAAAACTTTTTTTTTTTTTTTTTTTTTTTTTTTTTTTTTTTTTTTTTTGTGAAACCATTATTAATTAGCTTTTCTCAAACAGCACATAGGAAAAATAGGAGCGTTCCGCTAATTTTGTTACCCAGTGTATGTAAAAAAATGTTAGATTAAAAAAATTCTAACAAACTTGAGCTTTGACTGTACGTTTTTCAATTTATTCTCAAATATAAGTATTAAATTCATCAGACGGTAATTATTATTATTATTTAAATAATATTTGAATTTAATTTTAATCAAATAGGTATAATTTATACCAGTATTTTATCAAAAGAAATTAATACATTAGGGAATCGAGCAATAGATCTATGTGTGATATGCCAAAGATACTAATGATTTTCTTTTTGTCCTTTAGCATACCCTCAGGAACACAAACCTAAATTTAGTAAGTGCTGTGAGAAATATTTGTTTAACAGAAACGTAGTCATCCAATTAAACGCATACTGTCAAAGCTCATTGATTTAATTAAAATCCTTTTTTTTTGTCCTCTCTATTCTCTCTTTTAAAAACTGAAAACTAAAAGCGAGAGCAAAATATTAAACGTAGGAAAAGTTTTGCTGGCCTCAAAACTTGTTCCCCGTGTATTTCTTATGGGGGGGACTAAAAAACGTCAATATCTCGGGAACGGTTTGGAATTTCGGGAGTTTCCCAGTATGCACAAAAATTAAGGAATCCAATGGTGAAAACCGCATCTCCCTAGCACATCTAGAAGTGAGTGAGTGAGTGAGTGAGCCAGTCAGTCAGTCAGTCAGTCAGTCAGTTACACAAGGGGCTGTATATATTTAAGATATCCGCATTAAAAATCAAAAAGTTACGTTTTTTTTTGAAATTTCAAACAGGCTTCGAGAAAAACAATTTAAGCATAAATTCTGGGACACCCTGTATACCTACGTATTTTTTATTTTTCTCAAGTGCCCATATTGTTTTCAGATTTCCGTCATACACTCACAGTTCAACCTACTGAGAGAAAATCGCGTAAAGCAACCAGTCCCCCTGGATCACCTAGCATTCCACGACTTCAAGCATTTAAACGTGAGTTGCTTTACAAGTTGTTGTTAACGGCACTGACGACTTTCAGTCACTCATCTCCCAGGTGCAGGAAGGTGACAGGGAGGGTCCATAATGATGTGGGGTGTGCCGGGCAATTAAACAGATGTGGTACATCCTGTGCCACACTCCTGCAGTCTGGGCATAGGTCGGGTCTATTCAGCGTTGGTAGTTGCGCAGTCGTCGGCACCATCCTGAGCGCAACTGAGCAAGCATCATATTTGGAACTGAAGCACAAATCACCAATCGATATGAATTTCCCATTTTTGGTGCTTCCCCTATTGGGGGAAGAACATGGAAAAATGAAAATTTGAATAGGCCATAACTCCAGCCCTGGTTTTTGGATCGAGCTCAAACTTGTACCAAAGTACTACGTTCTTCAAGGCCTTTAATATGGTCTATCAAAAGTAGGGGATTCTCATTTAAGATTTTAAAGTTGGGCCCCCTGGGGCCCACCCTGAAAAGGCCGTGAACTTTTACATGGCCTATAAGAAACTAGAGGTAAATATAGGCCCATATACAAAATTTCAGGTTTCTAAATTCATCCGTTCAAAAATTAAGGTTGGGGGGGGGGGGACTTTATGAATGCACTGTAGGTACCCATAACTTCAACTTACGTAATAACCAACCACACCAGAAATTTACCTCTACACCTCCAACTCAATCCGCTACATTAGTGAAGTGGTTAGACTATGGTTCGGAAGTAAAGGAAGCATTGGAAGACACTTGTATGATTTCTTCAGAAAGTTCAATCTCAACACAAATATCTAAAACTATTTTAAAGGATTCGATCCACATTTTAATTGAACACATGTACATATCCTAAAAAAAAAAAAAAAAATGAATGGTATGGTAGGAAAAACATGCTTACCAAGGTTGAATGGTATGCCCAAAACTCGCACTTCGTGCTCGGGAGGGGGGCTCCGCCCCTCTCCACCCCCCGGGGGCTTCGCGTGTTCGCTACGCGGAGTTGCGTATACGGTCGCGCTGCGCGCTCCCGGGGCTTCGCGGGGTTGTGCATGGGGTCGCGCTGCGCGCTCCCGGGGGCTTCGCGGGGTTGTGCATGGGGTCGCGCTTCGCGCTCCCTCCTTTACGGTCGCGCTGCGCGCTCGCGCGCTCCCGGGGGCTTCGCGGGGTTGTGCATGGGGTCGCGCTTCGCGCTCCCTCCTTTACGGTCGCGCTGCGCGCTCCCGGGGTTTCGCGGGGTTGTGCATGGGGTCGCGCTTCGCGCTCCCTTGTTTACGGTCGCGCTGCGCGCGATATAAATGTATGTAGCTATCTAGTAGGTACAAGTACATGGATCATAATATGTACCTACCTACAACTATCATCAAACTAAAAACATAAACGAAACTCAAATATTAGTCGAGAGCGAGAGAGGAAAAGTTTTCTCTCCCGCAGTCTCTGCACTCTGTGTATTTCTTATGGAGATTTTAGCGATCAAAAATTGATCATATCTCAAGATCGGTTTAGATTTTCGCAAAGGTGTTGTGGTTCTCGAGATAGAGCGATCAGTGTGTGAATATGAAATGTGAATGAGTGAATAGATCTGAAATGTGAATGAGTGAATGGATCTGAAATGTGAATGAGTGAATGGATCTTATAATATAAGACGCGCTTCGCGCTCCCTTATTTACGGTCGCGCTGCGCGCTCCCGGGGGCTTCGCGAGGTTATTCATGAGGTCGCGAGTCGCGCTCCCTCGTTTACGGTCGCGCTGCGCGCTCCCGGGGCTTCGCGGGGTTGTGCATGTGGTCGCGCTTCGCGCTCCTCTGGGGCTTCGCGGGGTTGTGCAGGGGGTCGCGCTTCGCGATCCCTTGTTTACGGTCGCGCTGCGCGCTCCCGGGGGCTTCGCGGGGTTGTGCAGGGGGTCGCGCTTCGCGCTCCCTTGTTTTCGCAAAGGTGTTGTGGTTCTCGAGATAGAGCGATCAGTGTGTGAATATGAAATGTGAATGAGTGAATAGATCTGAAATGTGAATGAGTGAATGGATCTGAAATGTGAATGAGTGAATGGATCTTATAATATAAGACGCGCTTCGCGCTCCCTTATTTACGGTCGCGCTGCGCGCTCCCGGGGGCTTCGCGAGGTTATTCATGAGGTCGCGCTTCGCGCTCCCTTGTTTACGGTCGCGCTGCGCGCTCCCGGGGCTTCGCGGGGTGTGCATGAGGTCCTGATGGTATGTGTGCTCCATCAGGTATTAGGTAGACCTGACAGGGGGACCTATTTAGCCATACCTGTCAGCTCTACCTGATAGTGAGTGGCTGGCCTTGGGTTTATCGTTAAGATCGGTACACACGCTATGGTCTTTCAACCTAGTTTTTCGACAGATGATCTCCCAACCTGGTCTTTCGTTAAATTGACTCTTGAAATTAATCTGAACAAAATACCTACGAGTAATAATCTGGTATACAGGTCCCCTTGACTTTAACCCAGCACTAGGCTACTTATTATTATTTTAGTCAAATTATGCCTTTAACAAGTAACAAATTATGCCTTTAAAAAGTATCTCCTTACCTAAAGGCTCGTTTGGAGCACTAGCCCCTAATCAAATAGGTATAATTTTTATTTAATAGAATTACTGTCCGAATGTCATGTTGTCTTGTCCTGCACGCATTTTACTCATATCTCTATCATAGATATATTTTTATTTATTTTAAGTAGAAAATTTTATTCATTCAAAGCAGAATAGAGGCAGTTTTAGAAAACGAAATAACAATTTCGGGATTTTCGTCCTTTGGGATTTGAATGATTTATTGGTTTTGAATTAATTGGCATTTTCCCCTACAAAGTTTCCCGGGTCAAAAGTTTGGAGCAAGGTCGGGGTACTGGAAAATAAAAATATATAATGGTGGATATCTCTCTTACTCTGGGGATTTCAAAAAGTGGTCGGGGAACTATGTATTTGTAGCACTCGACTTCTATTATTCGCGCATTTCGGTTTGGCACATATTTGAGCAACACCGTATTTTCAAAACAAAATGGGTTTTAGAACATGAAAAACGAACATTTTTCCCCCGTTTATTTTTTGGGTATTTTATACTTCTTTTTAAATCAAAGATATGAGCCATAATTTCATTGAAAATGCTCCGTTTTTCTAGAATTGATTTTTTTTTTTTATTTATGTTTCAATAGAAATTTTATTTCAATCTTCTTTACAAATCATTTTATTATTTTGAAAAAATTCCCAAGGGAAAAATAAAATGTTCGGTTTTCCATGTTCTACAACCCTTTTTGCTTTGGACATAGCAACTTGAAACACCCTGTATAGAGTATTTATAAAATATTTTCCAAGGGAGGGGTTTCTGAAGATTCGTGGGTGAGTGGTTGTTTGCCAATGGCTGAAAATTTGATTTAGGCTCTAGGGACCTCGAAACGTATTTTGGCACTAAAAATTGTCTATCAAAAATTTCAGCTGATTACATTACTTTCCTTAAAGAATGTAAAAATTGATCCCCCAAAAAATTATGGAAACCCACCCCTGAGAAATACTTTATAAACACCCTGCAAAAGTTTTTGTTAATGTAGTTGGTTATCCTTGCATGTATTTTGCCCCTACTCAGCAGTTCGTAACATAACACATGTAGGGGCTTCCGGCTCTTAGCCAACTTGATATACGTTACCTATATCTTTTTTTAACATGATAACATGGTGATGGAACTTCCTAATATTTTATTTCACAATGCTGAGGTGAGTAAGTACCTTTTTTCATTTATATTCATCAATTCACAATGACTGAAAAAGAAATAAATTATTGTTTGTTCAAACCAGAAAACATTCGAACATTGAGCTAGGCGATTGATTGGTTTCAATAATATAATTTATTTGGAGAAAGAAATTTAATGTTTCTAATTTTTATGCATTCAAACTAAAATAACTTTATACCATCCAAAAATCCAAAATAACTTCATTATTATTAGTAATTCTGTGAACTGTAGACTGTATGTATGAATGCAATTCACATGTATCGAAATAGAAAAGAAGTACCTCTACGTCGTACGTAATTAAAGGGGTAGGGAGCAGGTTTTATTTACAATCGGCCCCGCTCAGTTCTGGGACTCCAAATAACAAGGATCGACGTGCCTTGATTTTATAAACTCATGTACCAAATTTCATCAAAATCGGACCAGGCGATCGCGAGTTATAGCGGGTCAAATATTCAAACATCCAAAACTCTCGAGTGACGTCACTATCGTTTGGTCAATTAATTTAAAATACATAATTAATAAATAGTATCTTTACTTTTATCAAAACCGGTTCTTTGTGTTCTTTTTCAGAGTATAAAATGTTATCTGCCAATGATAGTGTCAACAGTGCCTTGAAACTCCCTAACAAGATGTCTATGGTAGAAGTAGTTCTGTACAGAATAGCTTCATTACTAGCTGGGGTTGGTGCAGGGTTCGATATCAACTCCCAATACCAAAGTCATAGGTGAGTATTGCTTGAATAAAGCTGTCCCCCAATTACACGAGCTATTTTTTGTTTGTTTCTTTCACCCTAAGTTTCAAACGGTTTATCTAATTTTAAAATTTGACAAACATGTTCAAAACAAAGCAAATCTTTGTTTCACCATACCTCTTATGCCGGGTCCACACATACGTAATGTAACGTGAACATGTTAACCCGAGCGCCTTACATGTATCAAAATTGACTAGTATGGACGGGATAGAAGCACTCAAGTGAATGCTCGCCGAACGCTCGCCTCGGATCCATGATGTTGTCGGTTTTCTGGTGATCTTCTTTGATGTTTGATACAGACGTGTTACCCAAGTGTGGACGGGTTTCAGAACATCGAAGCGAGCACTCAATTTAGTGTTGCGAATGTTGTCCTGTGTCTCGTTTTAGTTTTATTTAACTTTATTGTATTGAATTGTTTTATTAATTATTTAATTTTCTGACCAATAATTTTAAATTCTTTTATTTTGCTTTATTTTAAATATTAAATTACTTAAACTTTTATTTTGAATTTGTCCCTGGAATAACAACGACCAGTTCAAACTGAACTAGGATAACTGAACTACGATTAACCTTGAGGCCGTGGTTATGAACAGGGCCATCGTAGGCCATCGTCGGCCTTTTTGCGTGTAAAGTTGGCGGGAAATTCGAATTTTTGAAAAGATCCATCAACAGTTAATACGGTAAAATGCAAATTTTGTTTTTACAAAAACGCATTATCTGTCTTTGGATCTTTGTCAATAAAATCGTTATTTGAAACCCTTCTGTGAATTTTCTAAAATTCAAGGACTTTTAAAGCGTCAAAAAAAAAAAAAAAAAAAAAAAAAAAAAAAAAAACCCCCTTTTTTTAAAAAAAAAATAAAATTTTTCCCCAAAAAACTAGTTAAAGTTTAAAAAGAGAAAACCATTTTGTTTTTGCTCTCATTCCAATACAACGCTAATAAAGTGAAGTTAGCAAACAATTAAAAAGAAAAATCTGGTGTGAACATCACACCAGATATATTGAATGGTGCTTATTTGGGTGTTCTGTTGTAACATTTACAATATCTCTAACCGTTTAGTCAGTATAGCTGAAAACCGCCAAAAAGCGGTCGAAACCAACCGCAGCACCTATTTTAACCAAACGTTTTGTGTTGCATCCTTGTCACAATTGTGAACTACATACCAAATTTCAAGTCTTTAGCTTATACCGTTCCCGAGATATTGTTAAATTACACCGAAAACCGCCAAAAAGCGGCCGAAATGCCGCCAAGCGTTGCACCGATCTTAACCAAATTTCGTGTGGCATCCTTGTCACATTTTACAGCTGCATACCAAATTTCAAGTCTCTAACTCTTACCGTTCTCGAGATATTTTGTTTACAGACAGACAGACACACACACGGACCTATAAAAATAATAAATTTGCAGTTTTATTATTTATTAAATTTGTATAGATTCATATTACTTCCCCTTATTAATCTATGAGCTATATATTATTTAATTCTCCTTGTCCTGTATTTTAAAATTTAATCTTCCTTTCGGCATTGATTTATTGTATGTAGGTATCGCATCTAGTTACGATGGTATCTAATACTTCCATAAATAATTATTCAAATTTACAGTAGAAACAGAAAAAAAGTAAGGAAGATTATTAAATGAGGTTGCTGTGAAAATAAAAAATAAACGTAAAAAAATCTGGTGTGAACATCACACGACTTTCCTTATCCTATTGAATGGTGCTTATTTGGGTGTTCTGTTGTAACATTTACAATATTTCTAACTGTTTAGTCAGTATAGCTTAAAACCGCCAAAAAGCGGTCGAAACCCGTCCAAAAGTCGGTCAGAAACCCGCCGAAAAGCGGTCAAAATACCGCCAACCGCAGCACATATTTTAACCAAACGTTTTGGGTTGCATGTTGCATCCTTGTCACATTTGTAAACTACATACCAAATTTCAACTCTTTAGCTTATACCGTTCCCGAGATATTGTTAAATTACACCGAAAACCGCCAAAAAGCGGTAAAATGTCGCCAAGCGTTGCACCGTCTTAACCAAAAGTTTCGTGTCGCATCCTTGTCACATTTGAAAGATACATACCAAGTCTCTAGCTCTTACCGTTCTCGAGATATTTTGTTTACAGACAGACACATAGACACACACACGGACCAATGGCTGAAACTTTGGATTTAGGCTCTAGGGACCTCAAAACGTGTTTTGGCACTAAAATCTGACCATCGAAAATTTGACCCGATTAGATTACTTCCTATAGGATAAGGAAAGTAAAAAGAATTGGAGAAACACAAATAAAAAAGGGAGAAAAGGTTTGAAGAGATCCTGTAACATAAATAGAAGAGAATGTTGAAAAAATAAACAAAACAAGAAAGAATAAAAAACAAAAACAAAGAACAAATAAGGTAGTGAAGAGAACAGTTATTCTGATGGGAGGGTGGGGACCTGGCTGTAAGATACCAGAAAGGTCTTAAGGTCACTCATTAGTCCAATCTCAACAGCTTCCGACAGATCCGTCTTCTTGATGAATATTTCCCCATTCCCATCTCTCGTCCAGGTAGACTTGGCCTTCTTTCCCTTCACAATTTTCCGCGCTTCATAAAATATCTTAGCATTGGCTGGTGTGACTCTCGTCCAGGTAGACTTGGCCTTCTTTCCCTTCACAATTTTCCGCGCTTCATAAAATATCTTAGCATTGGCTGGTGTGAGGTGATCACTTACAAAGATCTTGGATTGAGATCCCGCCGAGAATAGAAGATTTTTAGTGGAGTCCAATTGATTACATTGAAGCTTTGCTTTCCTTGCCTCAATAATGAACTTATTCCGGACTTGTCTATTGGTGAATTTCACAATGATAGGTTCCTCTGTTCCCTTTGTAGGTACTCACATACAATGGCCTCAATGCTTTCTCCTTGGACTGAAGGGATATTGTTGATTTGCACATTCGACCTCCGAGAATACTGTTCATGAGCATTCATCATTTTGTTCAACAGATCATTGTCCGCTTCCAACTTCTTGATTCTCGTACCTTGTTCTACAACCAGGGTCTTCAACTTTTCATTTTCCGTTTCTAGCAACGATTTCAATTTGTTCGCCAAACTCTTTTGAAGCTCATTCATTGCAGTTTTCATCGTATTCATTTCATCCTTCATAGATGTACTCATTGCACCTCTCATGGCACTCATTCCTTCCCTCATAACTTTACGCATATCTTCCATCGATAGCATCTTCGTGTCTGTACACACCAAAGAGTTAATTTCAGAAAAATCTCGTAGCAACCAACGAACCGACCTAGCAACCAGTAAACAAGTTAAATTTTACACTGTAGAGGTGAAAAAACTTTACGTATGGTTTATATGCAACGCACTACAAAATACGCAAAAATAAAACGTCTATAATATAGAGAAATCGTTCATCTTTAATTTGGTATAAAAATTATCACAATGCACTCAGTAAATCCGGAGAAAAATATATTTAAATGCGGAGCAAAAATTTTGATGTTTCCACTGCAAAAGTTTAGGAAAAACCAACCAAAAAAAGGGGCATAACTGTCGATAACGTGTTTTTTGAGTTATGGGTATCACTGGAAAGGTGAGAACGAGCGGAATCTGATGGTGAAATCAAAAATTAGAAATTCTGAACAAAAAAAAAAAAAAAAAAAAAAAAAAAAAAAAAAAAAAAATTAATCGATTAAAAGGTGGTCTTGTCAAACAAGGGCATGATCAACACAGAGACGATTGTAAAGAATGGGCTCAATTGGCATGGGGTCCTGCTACTATTGAACCTGTCATGCAGGAAGCGTCACCAAACAATCCTGCACTAATCGGAGACCTCATGCAAACAGGGGTTTGGGAACCCAGCAAGGAGAGCGTTCTTTTATGTTCGCATTGTTAATGCTGACGCCTCCTCTTATGGAACCCGCCCCTGGACAAGTATTGCTCAAACTCATTCACGAGAGAAACACATAAAATATGATAAAGCCGCTGAAGATCTGCGAGCATCATTTACCCCGCTTGTAATTTCATGTGATGGTGCGTTAGGAGTGGAGTATGGCAGTTTTTTGAAACATAGTAACATACTGCAAGAAGATGAGGTGAAAAGTGGGCGAAGTCGTATTCATGGGTATTGGGATGGCTGAAAGTGAAAGTTGAAATATCGGTGGTGAGGGCGATTTCAATGAGAATGAGAGGTTCGAGGAAGAAGTTGAGATTGATTGAGTGTGAGGACGAGTTATTCCAATTTCAGACATTAAAAAACAGAAAAATCGCTCTCCTGAAAAGTTGGAAATTCGTAGATAGCGCTCTTTTTTTTTCGCAAATGAGCGATATGTAATTATAGAACAGTTCACTGACCCTCTAGTAATAAATTTTATTGATGCTGCCAATAAGTTCACTTCTGTCTTGTTCCAGTACCAAAGAAATTGTTTTCACTAACGGAGGAGAAGATAATGCTTCTTACTTAGACCCTGAATGTGAATTCTCATCTCGTCATGGTAATTATAAGAGTATTATTATTACTAGTAGTAGTGGTGGTGGTAGGAGTCGGAGTCCTAGTAGTAATTATTTATTACAAACTGTTGTACCCGTGCTTCGCCATCACACACACACACTGGCCTCGCGGTGTTGCTTAACATAAACTAACCGGAAAATAGTAATACCTAATAATAATAATAAATAATTTTCTTCGGAAAGCACACGAATGAAAGGAAATAAGAAGAATAACGGGAAGGCTTATGATAACAGTTGAGTAGTAACACATGTTTGATTTCAGTGCCTGTTCATTTGCATAATACTTATCACGGACCTACCAGGCATCATAGGACCCCCCTGCTGTTAGATGCTGAAGACTCCAAACCTCTTTGTTTTGCTGAATCATCTCAGTATGTAAATAAATCTCTGACCAGGCGACGTAAATCTAGTACAACTAGCACAGAAAATGTTGATGTAAGTTACAATCTCGAAAAATGATGCCCAATTTTTGGGAGATTTTTTATAGCGAGTTTTCATCCTACTTATTTTTAAAGCGAGTTTTCGTCCTACAACGCAACGGCTCCCAGAGTAGGTATATCTCATAAATTTCCAACAGTATTTCTCTGAGCCTTTTTGCTGATTTCGACTTCGTTTTCGACAAAAGTCCAAAAATTCATCATAGAAAAAATAACTGGAATAGGTAATATGATAAATGAGCTTCTTTAGCTCACGAAAAAATTCTCATGAGGAAAATACATGTAAAAAAATGTAAACTGCCCTAACCTCATAATATGTACCTCATGATGTCAGACTTTTCCGGTCTATTTTTAATTGTTTCTTCTTCAGTTATCACCAGATCAGCCGGAATACAAGCTGTGTTCACTCATTCCTGACATTACTGATCCCTATGTATGCTCTAACCAGCGTGATAGTCACCATTATTCCGTTTATTCCTCCACCTCATACAATTCAGGAAGAACTCTCAATCATAGGTACGTTACTGGACTCACACTCTAGTCTTGTAAAACAAATATGTACGTCAAAAGTTTTTAATAGAATATCCCAAGATGCATAAGTGTTCTAAGTTTCATGGGCCGGTTAAAAGTGGCTCATAAGTTGGTTACAAGATATGACTGACTCACACAAACAAACGGAGAGCAACACGAAAAATTTTGCTCCTCCTAAGAAATTCGAAAAATTAATAAAATTTAATTTTAAGATCAAATTTCAACCCTAAATTTTTACTTTTTTAGATTCTGTGGATCGATCTTTTATGTTTGAAATGGTCTTTTTAAAACAAAACTTCATTTTACATTAAAAGTGTTGTTCAAAATGAGTGTTGAGGAAATTTTTTTTGATCTCGAGCCAAGTGATACTTTTTCCTGTAATGCATGTGACAGGACCTTCAATACGGCCAAAGGTCTCAAAATTCACGAAACGAGGATGCATCAAAGAATTAATTCTCTTCCGGTTGATCCAGGACCATCATCAAGGATTGTTGCTTCAGGACCTTCTCCAATGACTGTTGATCATGAACCGTCTGGCGTCGACGACGTTTTGACGGATGGGACAGTGCCGGATTATGTGAATACAATTTTCCAGAGGGCTTATGGTGCTTCCAATTAGGGTCGACGTTTCTTGTCAGTCCTTACCGAAGTTTTCAAATTGAGGTCTTAGTTTTTTAACCTCTTTCAAGTCCAATTAGTGCCATTAAAATGTTGTAGCTTTTTTTCTGCATCATGTAGATACCTACCTATAGTAATTTAAAGAGTAGTTTCCAAGTAGGTACACACTGTAAGACTGTATCCTAAATGCTACAGTAGGTTGCTACATTAAATATGCTGTATCCTACAGTAGGTTGCTATATTAAATACGCTACAGTGACGTCTGCTAAGGCTTTTATCAAGACTTATCAACTCTTCTTCTTTTCAGAGTTTTCACTTATCTAGACAGCATGACTTTTTCTTCAGTTGACATATCCACTACCTTATAAAAGTAGATTTTATAACATCCTCGCCATAGTGGATAATATCAACTCTCTACTCTTTTAGACATCTTTCTTCCTGTTACAGTAGAATATCTACTCCCTACACTGGTGCTCCGCGAAGACCTTTCAGGTGCTCCGCGAAGAGCTTCCAGGTACTCATTTTTCTTACCACATTAAAAAAGAATCGCACGAATATGTTTAGTCAAATGGGAAGTATTGGAACAAGCCGTACGGACCGTACGCTAATGAACATTTCCGAAAAAGAATGTCTGAGGTACTTGGGATGAGATTTTACAATATTGCTCTTGTTTCTTGTATCATGTCTATGGACATTTTCATATTTCTTTAGTTTTCCAGATGACTTGTGGATATTCAAACAAGAATCAAGAGTAAGTTGTGCATATAAAGTAAGAATATTGTGATCTCGAAAGTAAGGACGACAGACGACAAGAGGTTGTATAAGTAAGGCCTAAAACAGCCCTCAGAGCCTTTTTCTGCAAAAGAAGAACATCTCCAGTGCCAGCAGCGAAGCCCCAGAACATAATAGCGTAAGACATAAGGCTATGAAAGTAAGCTAAGTATGCATTAAGGAGCGCGGTAGCGCTCCGCCTCGCCAAGTCAAGAAAGTTTGACCGCGCTACTAGAGATATTATACGCGACAGGGAAAGTAGCCCGCGCCACTCCTATGAGCACAACATGGCGGTTTATTTACATTTTTTTAGGATACGCTTTTATAACACATGAGGTATATGGTACCCTCCCTCCACTACTTGGAGCTCCTTGGACGTATCGCTAGTCATGCACTGTTGCCACTTGCCACATCTTTCGCTCGCGTTCGCTCGCAATATGCGCATATCTCGAGAAGTAGGTACATAACGTACCTAACTGAAAAATTTTTGCGGTGTAATTTTTTTAATTTTTTCTTCTTTCATATGAGTAAATAGGTATTTGATAATCATGAGAATTGTCAATTATACATACACATAAGTAGGTATTCAATTTGTTTTCAAGTAAGGACGTTTTCTTTAATTTTAATTATTTACCTACTTGGCCGCAGAATGTATAACCCTTCGATAGGAGAGGCTATTGTTTTTTAATTGTGTTATGACCTATGGCAAAGTCTGTTCCCTACCTAAAACTCGTATGACAAATTGATAAGAAAACAAAATTTGAGGAAAAAATACAAGCAAACTATTCCAGAGACAGAGAACCAATAGAATGGCTGGTAAGTTTAAACTATTTACCTGAAATCTAAGAGATAAAATTATGTCAAAATTAAGTTCATTTGCTATCTTCAACTCTTCTTGTATTAACCCATTTATCTGTTATTGTGCACCATCAGCTCTGGTATCCTTTGTCATCTTGGCAGCCTGCTGCTGTTGAGCAGGAAGGTAGCTCCAAGCATCTCTCTCTAGATAAATATTTATAAAAGTGAGGGTAAAATGCTCACTAGTTTCTTTCACTTCTAGAAGCTTGAAAAAAATTCTATACTAAGTTTGTGGTAATTATAGAAGGGTTTACGCACAATAGAGATGGGAAAAGAACAAACGAACGAACGAACGAACTGTAGGAACTTGTTCTTTGAAAAAGTTCGTTCCTGAACTGAACTGTTCTTTCTGAACAGTAAGTTCATTTCGATCAATTGTTCACCTTGCAACAAGAACTTCAATTGAGTTTGAACTATTTATTGCCTCTTTATTTATTTATTTTATCATTAGTCATTACACAGCCCTGTTCCAAAGATTAAGCCAAAAACCAAACCAACTGCCCAACTTTTGTTGGTGAATACCTTGCGCATCACTCCACATCAATTTGGCCCAAAAACTACAGTAATATTCTGACCCAAAGTCTAGCAGTTTACTAAGTTTGATTGAAAAATATGTAACCCCCTTAATTTTGGAATCCAGTGTATTTTACTTACAGTGTTGTATGTTTTTTTTTTTATGTTCTAGAGTCAGAAGTTGAAGAGCTTATCAAGAAGTTACACACATGTTCCACTAAAAATGATTCAGATGATACTATTGCAATTCTAAATCAGTTGAAAGATAAACTAGAGAATGTTGATAATGGTTTGTATTAAATTCAATTAGTTTGTATTGCACCAGGCCAATGCTGTTCAGGGAGTTTTTTTTTTTTTTTTTTTTTTTTTTTTTTTTTTTTTTTTTATACCCCTTTTGAGATGTTTTTCTCAAAAAAGAAGACACTTATACTAGTAAAAACAAAGAAAAACATCAAACGTGAACACACCAGGCCAAACAAAAAAGCTTAGACTGAACTTTCAGTAGAGATTGAAGATTCATTGGACATTAACAGTTCCCCAAATCGAACACGAATTAAGAGTCCAACAATTTGCAAGTTGGGGCATATGGGGCATGGGTAGGAAATATAGCTAATAAGCTACATGTGGCAAAGTTGTTTAACAGTTTACTTAGGGGCCAGATAATTTCTAGAGAATTTCCTCCCATGTACATAGTTAAATTTACCCCCACAAAAACACATATGTGGAAAAAAGGTCAAGTTCCTATCCAAAAATGTCGGCCCTTAAAAGTGGTGAGATAAGAAAATTAAGACCAAGTCTGCATTCCCAATTTTTCGTGTCTGCTGAAAATGCTGGATCTCAATTCCTTCAACCTTCTCTCAATTTCAACTTGGCAATGTTTTTCCTTCTCAAATTAATACCCAAATACGGTACCTATTATTAACATGAAAATAAAAGGAAAACATTGGCTTTAATTTTCTGATCTCACCACTTTTAAGGGCCGACATTTTTGGATACGAACTTGGCCTTTTTTTCACATTTGTGTTTTTGTGGGGGATCTCACTCCTTTTTTCTAAGTGTGTATTTACACATCATTAGTAGGTACAGATCTCCTTATCTTGCGAGCTTTTGAAAATTTTCCGTGAGTTGTTGTTGATGTTTTGACAATTTGAGGTTCACATGGTTCACTTTGACACTGGGGCTCAACCACTTTTTTTTTCTTCGCTAATAAAGGAAGTTCGAAACACGCTGATCTCAATAGAAATGCTTAAAAATTCATTTGAAACTTCCTAAGATGAGAAATTTTCGTTTGAAATTTTCGAATTTTGAAACGCACAAAATTTTCGCGGGCAGCCATTTTTTTGTGATGTGACGTCAGTTCATGCGAGGTCGGATGACATCAGTTCAACATTATTTTTTTTTGCGACCTTTGAGTGACATTTTAGGGGATTTAGGGACCGTTTTGGATGTTTTGAGTGCGCCAATGCACTTTTTGGGTACTTTTACATCAGAATAGGACTCTATCTCGAAAAAATTGTCATTTGGTTGAGCCCCTATAATTTTCGTGGGCAGCCATTTTTTCGTGATGACGTCAGTTCATGCGAGGTCGTAAACCATGGCTGCTTCAACGTTATTATTTTTTTTTTTTTTTGAGACCTTTGAGCAACATTTTAGAGGATTTAGGGACCGTTTTGGATGTTTTTGAGTGCGCCAATGCACTTTTTGGGTACTTTTACATCGAAAGGGTACTTTTACATTGAAAAGTCCCTTTTCCCCCACAGTCTAACCAAAGTCTCATATATTTTGACATTTTATGGGGAACATGTCACAATTATTTTGATGGTTGATGGCTCATTTTTCTTCTCATGAGTGGTAGGTGTGCCTTTTCTTAATTTTATGACCCTCAAAGAGCCCATCGCACCTTGAATTTGATAAATTATTTTCTTCTTATAATGTCAGGTTTTAATTTTTCAAAGTTGGTTAGGACTAAGATCAGTGCTACATGTAAAAAAAAAAAAAAAAAAAAAAAAAAAAAAAAAAAAAAAAACCCCAAAAAGTATTCCGCGGGTAATACTTGTGAATCCCACGCGGCATTGGTCACATCCCGCGGGATTCAAAAGCCTGCGGGATTGCAATCCCTACACACGTAGCACTGGTCCTAAGGCCTAACCAACATTTAAAACTATCACCTTATCAATTAAAAACCAACATTATGAGAAGAAAATCAGTATTTTATCAAATTTAAGGCCGAAGGGGCCCTTTGGGGGCCTTCGGCCCTTTTGTCTCGCTGGAGGACGTAAAACTGAGACAAAACCAGCCCTGTCAAGCCACAGACAATAACACTGGCTCTTTTGAGGGTACCTGAATGGGACTATGGTCAAGTCCGTCTCAGGAAGTAGGGTACAACGACATAATTATGTACCTGAATATCCCTCATCAGACCCCTACGATTTAGGGGCCCTGAACTAACTCTCTGGCCTTGATGACACCTCTTGGTATCCTCTCAATGGGATAGTGCCTGGTGTGTTCACGTTTGATGTTTTTCTTTGTTTTTACTAGTATAAGTGTCTTCTTTTTTGAGAAAAACATCTCTCTTGTGACTATACCCACTTTACCTCACATCAAAAAATTGCTTTTAACGGAATTTTGATTTACAGAAAACGAAAATAAGTATATCCATAGTAAAAAGCATAAAAAAAGACATTACTCAGCCAAATTTGAGGTCTCTAAGATACACAAATCCTCTGTTATCAGCATTTGAAGAAAAAAACCGAACTCGCACTGCATCCAAAAAATCATTGTTGTGATTTTTTTAATTTTACTGTCAAAGATGGCAGAGATTTTGAGGATAGGATATCATTTGTACCAACACCATGAACAGCTGATAACAATTTGGCGCCATTAGGATTAATAGTTCAGGCTACAGAGCAAAAAAGTGGCAGTGTACCCATTTTACCCCACTATACCCGTTTTACCCCGACTCACCCGTCAATTTGGGCGATCATGCATATAGAATTATAGAACAATGCATGATCGCCCAAATTGACGGTTCCAGACTCCTAATATAATATAATAGGTACCAAATATCTAATATAAATAAAATTGTAGATTTGTCTGAGCATTCCTTAGAATCGTAAAATTTTTAGTTATTCTTACTCCTTATGCATCCCCGATTCCAAAAATCACATTAGAAAAATTTCTGTCTGTCTGTTAAGAAAAGAGAAAGCCAATGAAATTAGTGGAGGTTAATATGTATTAAGGAGGAAGATAATGTTAAAGGAGGTATTAGAGAAGGAGAAAAAAAAAGAAGAGATGTTTAAGGCGGATGGAGGATTAGAGAAAGTTATAGAGGATATTAAAGAGGGAAATTATCTGTTAGAGATGGGAAGCTACCTTCTTATGTAAATGTGTGTTATGTGATATACAGGGTGTTGCAGTAAAGGAATATGCACCCTGGATAACGCTGAAGAACTAACGAATTCGGTACCCACCAGGCTGTTCAATTACTTTTGGCAAAGTCACCAACTTTGGATCTTGATCGTGTTTTTTGGGTCTTCTGGGTCTCTAGGGAGCTTTTTTTTATATAAAAAAATAGATATGGGACATTGAACCCCTACACAGAACAAAATAAAAACAGGCAAAATACCTACAAATAAAATAAAGACTAAACTCTTTGCTATTTCCATATGTATTTCTTATTTCAGATGAGTTGGGGCTAAAACTGAGCAATGTTTCATCTAGATTCTAGACACGAACACAGGGTTATGTAAAAGAAAAGAAAAAAAATAGGTATGTTAAAAATAACATATTTGGGCCCCAATTTACAAAAGTCCCAATAAATTTTGATTTAGGTACATAATTATGGGATGATTTATAAATGGGATAAAATAAAATACCTACCTAAAATGAAATAATTGAAGTAGGTATTAGGTAGGTAGGTAGGTAGGTACCTTCGTATAAAACAAAATATCGTATACAATAGGTAGGTAATAATGAAATTATTATACCTCTCTAATAAATAGTTCTATAAATAGGCTCCATTTCCCCTCCTTCTCCCCTCCTCCTCCTTCTCTTCCTCCTCCTTCTCTTCCTCCTCTTTTTCTCCTCTCCCTTCTTTCTCTCCTCAATTATGCACAGCAATATTTTGAAATCTGTCAAGACTAATAAAGACCTAGGCTAAAATACATATGATAATAGGCAGATATTCTGATACTGATAAATAATAACAAACTAATGTAAAATCTACCACAGCCTCTTCAGGCACTAGAACAAATCACAGACACAGTAGACTAGTCGGGAAACTGGAAGCCGTGCTGAAAGAGAAGAATGACCTCATTCTCGCAGACAATATGCGAGCCAGCATTGCCAGCACCAGCCCAAAATCTGCACCCCCTGCATCATCTGTTAAAAAAAACAGACCCTCAACTGCTCAGTCAATGATATTCGAGACAGACGAGGAAGACACAGTGGAGGAGGAAGCTGAGTGGACCACTCACACCAATAAGAAGAAGAGGAAGGGCACAAATCAGAGGACAAGAAAGATCAACAGTAGGATTCAGGAACCTCAGGAGAAGAAACCAAACCAGGAGGGGCCACAAAGGAAACTCTCACCAATCAAAGTGGAGACAACGGATGCTAAAAGTCTCACTACGCTTGCCTATATCCTTACTTCCGGTCTTATCAAAGTTGTTTGAAAAAATATTAAAGAAACGCTTCATTGAAATTATAAATGAAAGAAAACTGATACTAGACCACCAGTTCGGTTTTCGTTCTAAGCATAATTGCATTGAGCAAGTTCACAGGATCACCAGCCAAATTGAAAAAGCCATAGAAGATATGGAGAAAAAGATGGAAGAGAACTGTGAAACTTCTGGGAAAACAGTACACATTACCCCAGGGCAATGTTGGAAGACATTTTGTTGACTTACTTTCATCAGAGATATTCAATCTAGTCATGTTGGGCCCTCTGCTCTACCTATTATTCACCAGCGACATCCCTGAAAACTCAAGAAACACTATTGCTACATTTGCTGATGACACGACGTTCTTAATTTCTTAACTGTTGGTGATAACACTCAAGATAATGCAGCGGAGTTAAATGTAACTATTTCCGAACTCCACAGATGGAGTAATGTGTGGAGAATCAAATTAAATGAGAGTAAATGTGTGCATATAGATTTCACTAATAGAAATCTGCCATACATGCCAGTTTACCTCAATAACGTTGTAATTCCTCACTCCAACCAAGCTAAATGAATGGAGAAAAAGATGGAAGAGAACTGTGAAACTTCTGGGAAAACAGTACACATTACCCCAGGGCAATGTTGGAAGACATTTTGTTGACTTACTTTCATCAGAGATATTCAATCTAGTCAATGCTTTGAATAATGATGGACATTCTGAGAAGATCTTTGTCTTATGCTCCACCATATTACAAAGGAACTACATGGTCAAGAGTGTTGCAGATATTCGTCGCCTTTTGATGAGAAGAATGGATATGTGGAGGGAAGGCCACTTTGAGGAACCATTACATGAAGCTGAAATATGCAATAAGAAATTCATCACAAGTAAGAAAGTGAAACAAGATGAAGAACATGTTGTACGTGTATTCAGCCGCCTTATGCTTCAAGGTAAAATACGTCAAGCTGTCAGATGGATTACGGACCGTTCAGGAGGAGGCATATTGAATCCCAATGACAAGGTTGGAGACAATTCAGTTTTTCAAGTCATGGAAGAAAAACACCCTGAACGTAAAATTCCTAATGCTGAAGATTTCATTGAATGCCCGGAGTTGCCCATGATGATTCATGTAGACATTACTGCTCAACATATTGAGAAAGTATCACGCCAATTGTCCAAGGTAAAATACGTCAAGCTGTCAGATGGATTACGGACCGTTCAGGAGGAGGCATATTGAATCCCAATGACAAGGTTGGTAAAAAAGTCTGCTCGGCCATTTTTCTCGATGTATCTCAAGCATTCGATAAAGTTTGGCATGGGGGCCTTATCTTCAAATTAAAGAAAATGCTACCAGGAAATCTTGCGAAAATTCTGGAATCGTATCTGTCAGACCGATACTTCAGAATAAAGCAAGATGACAGCTATTCCAAATTGATGAGTGTCAATGCTGGTGTACCCCAGGGCAGTGTGTTGGGCCCTATGCTCTACCTATTATTCACCAGCGACATCCCTGAAAACTCAAGAAACACTATTGCTACATTTGCTGATGACACGGCATTCTTAACCGTTGGTGATAACACTCAAGATAATGCAGCAGAGTTAAATGTAACTATTTCCGAATTCCACAGATGGACTAATGTGTGGAGAATCAAATTAAATGAGAGTAAATCTGTGCATATAGATTTCACTAATAGAAATCTGCCATACATGCCAGTTTACCTCAATAACGTTGTAATTCCTCACTCCAACCAAGCTAAATATCTGGGGATGACCCTGGATGTCAAGCTTAAATGGAAGGAACATGTGAAAAAGAAACGGGAACAACTTAACATCAAGTTTAGAAAAATGTATTGGCTGCTTGGTAGATACTCAACACTACCAATTGAGAACAAGCTTCTGCTTTATAAACAGGTCTTAAGGCCGATATGGACTTACGGCATCCAACTTTGGGGGTGCACCAGTGCACCTGTCCATCCCACCGAATGATAATTGAAAGATTCCAGAATAAAGTACTCCGGACCATTGTAAATGCTCCGTGGTACATGAGAAATGATGATCTCCATCGAGATTTAGGCATTGAGTCAGTGAAGGAATGCATGCAAAAAATTGCCTCTAGACATCTTGAGAGGCTACAGGACCACCCCAACCCTGAGACTGTCCATCTTCTTAGGGTTGAAGACCTAACCAGATGGTTAAAGCGTGTAAAACCGCATGAACTGATCCATTAGGTACCCATAGCTGGTAACCACCTGCCAGACGAATCTATTTGTGTCCATGTACAAAAGTTAGTTTTAGATAACTTTAGTAATTTAGGATTAGAATAAAAATACTTATTAGTCTGTAATTAGATGGTATTAATAAATAAAAGTCCGGACATTATTTAGAAAAAAAAATCTGAATCTCTTCTGGCTGGTCAAATGAAATGAAATATTTAAATATGAGATATTTGGTAAGTCAACTACCGATGCCGATTGTTTTGCTTGCGAAAAATTCAGAATTTATGCTCACTCCATTTTTCTCGGAGCTCGTTTGAAATTTTAAAGAAAAAAAAAAAAAAAAAAAAAAGTAGGTAAATATTTTTATATTTTTTTATACGCAAATATTTAAGCAGGGCCCAGTGGAACAGTTTCTGACCAGTGGAAGAGTTTCTTGTTAAGATACGGTAACTTTAGTTTGCGTTTGAGAGAAGCAGTTGCATGTTTGACAAGAAAGTGTGCAAATGAGATTGTTCACTGGGATTCCATTCGTGCCTTGCTAGCCAGAAGAGGAATTGCTCTTGACAAATGTCCTGGTGTTCGACCTATTGGTATTGGAGAGGTATTACAACGAGTTATTGCAAAAGCTATGGCATTAGTCACTGGAGATGATGTTCAGCAAAAATGTGGTGCTGATCAACTCTGCACAGGCATAAAATCTGGAATAGAAGGCGCTGTCCATGCTATGACGCAATGTTTCAATGAAGCTGATGAGAATGAAGGCCTTTTGCTAATTGATGCTTCAAATGCATTTAACGCCTTGAATCGTGTGTTAGCTTTGTGGCATGTGAGGATTTACTGGCCCAGATGTGCTAAGTTCTTGTTCAATACCTACAGGGGATATGCAGTCATCACTGTCAAGGACTCATCTGAGTATTTGTTCAGTAAGGAGGGAACAACTCAAGGAGATCCTCTTGCCATGTACATGTATGCAGTCGGGATATATCCATTAATCAGGAAATGCAAGAACTCAAATTATGTACAAAATTGGTATGCCGATGACTCATCTTGTTTTGGTAAACTTCCTCTAGTAAAATCATGGCTTACAACACTTATAAAGGAAGGTCCAAGATATGGGTACTTTCCTGAACCATCTAAAAGTTACCTTATTGTGAAAGATTCAATGAAAGATGAAGCTGGACATGCATTCAAAGACTTAGGTTTGAAAATTGTCACATCCCATCGTTTTCTTGGTGGCGTCATTGGTAAAGAAGAAAAAAGAAATGAGTATGTGAGAATGAAGATAAATGAATGGGTTCAATGCATTCAAAAATTATGCAGAGCAAGTGGTAAAGATCCCCAAGGTGTTCATGCTGGGTTCACAAAATCTCTCCAGCAAGAATGGGCTTATCTTCAAAGAGTGATTAAAACTGATGATGAGCAATATACTCCCATGAGAGAAATAATCAGATCTCAGCTGACTCCAGCACTTCTAGGGAGAGATGTCTCCTCTGATGAAAATGATTTACTGTCACTACCTGCCAGGCTTGGTGGTTTGGCAATAAATGATCCAACTAGAAGTAGCCATCATGCTTACAACACTTCAGTCCAAGCTAATGTTAAATTAGTTGAAAATATTCGCTCGGGAAATGAATTCAACATCGCAGATCATTTCAGTCATGTTTTAGTCACAACATCAGAAGAGAGAAAAAGAAGAGAAGACGAAGAAGAAAGTCGAAGCAATGAAATATTGGAGGAGTTACCAGAAAAAAACGAAGAGAAGTGTTAAAAGAGCAATAGAAAGCAAGTTGTCACAATGGCTGACAATAATTCCCACCAAATCTGATAATACTGACCTCACTGCTGCACAATTCAGAGACGGATTGGCAGTACGATATGGATGAGTGTATTTCTGTTCTTCGTAGTTTAACCTAACACATTTTTCATCATAGTCTCCTCCCTTCGTTGCCTCTTCTTCACTTCCCTCTTTCTTTTTCTCTCCTGCATTTCCTGTTTTAATGTTCATTCTTCCAATATACCTACCTCTAATGGAGGTATGAATATAAGTGGAGGAAGGGTAACGATCTCAAGCGGAGGTAAACTTCCCCTCCTCGCGTGCTCGTCCAATACACTCGTACCTCTAGAATCTAGATAGTCCTTTATAGCTCCCTACCTTGTGACTGATTATTGTTCACATGTGTTATCTTTTATTTATGTTTACTAGGGCGAACCCGTCGCGTTGCTTCCCCAGACACACATCCATCACACACCCATCACACCACACATTCATCACACCACACATACACACACCCATCACACCACACATACACACACCACATACACACACACCACATACACACACCACACACACCCATCACACCACACACAACCATATCACACTACAGACCCAACACACACACACACCCATCCATCCCACACACACCCATCATAAATTTCATTAACATCTGTCAAGAGTGTCAAGCCGTTTTCTCGTGAAAAGAGGACAAAAACAGGTCTACCGGAGTAATACGCCATTTCAGACTTGTTTTCAATGTGCCACCATTTTGAATCAGTCGAATTTTCTGAAACCGGTCTTAAATTAACGACTGAAGTATTATCTAAAACTTTCTCGCTTTGACTTCATTGGTCGTCGCGACAAATTTCAAGATCTGAGGTCATTTATGTCAAAAAACGTGAATTTTTTCTAAAGAATTTGCCGTTTACCCACCGTGCGCCTATAGTGATTATGATTAGCTTAGTTGTTAATGCTTGATACATCTCGAGCAGTCTCCCAGTCGGGATCTGTCATCAGTGTGATGGTGGAGGTCCTTGCTTAGTAAATCTGTAGGCTGTAGGTCCTTGCATCAGACTGAGTGGAGTTGTTCTGGCTTGACTCTTTTGCTTCCATGCAGTTTCCTCCACTACACTGATGTCGGGTGTCCAAGACGCGGATTGGCAACAGGTCAGATAGCTGATTTGGCTCAGAGGTTAGGAGAACCTGGTTCAAGTTTAGTATTCATTTGTGGCCTTGGGCATTATTATGTTCAATGGTAGATTTGCCAGTGCTATACAACGTGAATACTGTCGTTAGACATAGGGGTTACATTCAATCCCCCTCATGTCTCATTTCAAGAACAGAACATTAGGCAAGCACACTCAAGTCAGATAATCTCTCTCCACTGAAGGGCGGCGTTGTCTGGATGTTGAGGAATCCCGGCTAGGAAGTCGCATGGGAGAGAATCGAACCCGAGACATTGAATTACAAGAACTATCCTTAGCCGACATGTAGCTAATATCTTCTGAGGTTGAACTGTTTGGAGGTGTTGGGTGTAAAGGGATTCCTGTAATATAAATGAAGAAAACAATGTGACATTAGAGGGTTCCTGTAATAAGAGGAACATGAGAAAAGAAAAAAAATCCATTGAACTGAATAATAACACCTGCCAGGGGAACATACTATTGTGGTTATTTCAAATGAGCATATATTATAGAATAGCTTTGTAAAACATTGTATATTTGTACAAATAAAATTGATTAATTGATTGATTGAAACAGTTTTTTTTTTAATCAATACCAATATTACCTAGTCTTGATCTTAACTCACCAGTAGAAGACGAAGGATTATTTCCTGAGGGAGGAAGGGGACAGCAATTGTATTTCTTAAGCGAAGATCGTAGCCTAGGATTATGAGAAACATCCAGAGTAACAGGACGTTCTGCCTGGTAAAACATGGGTCCATAATCTCCAGCCAGTCTTCGTCTATCTCTTTCAAAACTTGGACTAGCATAGGGGGAGGGAGTGTGGTAATAATCTATAGGAGGCTCTTCCAAATATGCTGCATTGCTACATGATGAACTGCTGGAAGAGGTCCGCCTGTAAAAAACAGGAGATAATGTAGGAGATTTTCAATCCTTCCAAGTAAAATCCCCATGACTATGTTGGACGAGTTTTGGTTTCTGCACATGACACTGAAGCACGTTAAGTTTTACATGCACAAAGTGCATGGAGTTTTGCGCATGCGCCCAAAACCTATTGGACTCATGTCTAGTAACTATTACAAAGCTATGTTTCAAATTTCATTAAAATCGGACCAGTAGAACCCGAGATAAGGTCCAGTAAATTAACATTTGCGCATGCGCACCGTTTATCCGGGATAGCTGAATTACCTATGTGACCATCTACAGCCCAAACAGGATCTTCTAAATTTTGAAAAAAAAAAAAAAAAAAACGTACATGTGAACAAGAACTTAGCACATCTGGGCCAGTAAATCCTCACATGCCACAAAGCTAACACACGATTCAAGGCGTTAAATGCATTTGAAGCATCAATTAGCAAAAGGCCTTCATTCTCATCAGCTTCATTGAAACATTGCGTCATAGCATGGACAGCGCCTTCTATTCTAGATTTTATGCCTGTGCAGAGTTGGTCAGCACCACATTTTTGCTGAACATCATCTCCAGTGACTAATGCCATAGCTTTTGCAATAACTCGTTGTAATACCTCTCCAATACCAATAGGTCGAACACCAGGACATTTGTCAAGAGCAATTCCTCTTCTGGCTAGCAAGGCACGAATGGAATCCCAGTGAACAATCTCATTTGCACACTTTCTTGTCAAACACGCAACTGCTTCTCTCAAACGCAAACTAAAGTTACCGTATCTTAACAAGAAACTCTTCCACTGGTCAGAAACTGTTCCACTGGGCCCTGCTCCTCCAGACAATTGGCGTGATACTTTCTCAATATGTTGAGCAGTAATGTCTACATGAATCATCATGGGGTCAGCACCACATTTTTGCTGAACATCATCTCCAGTGACTAATGCCATAGCTTTTGCAATAACCTAATAGACAGGTCCAGTATCAGGGGGGTCACCCCCTGACTGTTGTCAAGCCATGATGGGGACTCCGATGGACTTCTCAGCAGCTAACCAGGAACTCAGTGGAACTGAGCAAAACCCTTTGTTGGCCTCCGGCTAGCAACTTCAGAGATTTACGAATCTCAGTCAAACGTCTACAGAAGACTCTCAGGAGCTTGAGGTGATCAAGCAACAACTGAAAACCTTCAGCTTACCACAGCCTCTTCAGGCACTAGAACAAATCACAGACACAGTAGACTAGTCGGGAAACTGGAAGCCGTGCTGAAAGAGAAGAATGACATTAGCATCATACATCGACCTCCTCTGCCGTCCTCAGGTCAAGGAAGTGTGCCGCCTCCGTTGGGTCCGTCCAATGTGTGGTAACGTCCAGGTTGGTGGGTGCTGCTGGACACTGGAATAGATGTTTCATGTCGTGGGGCCCGGTATTGCACTTCGGGCATGAGTTTGACGTTACTCTATCTATCCTGGACAAGTAGCTATTGAGTAGGCGGCACCACCCTGATCGAAGTTGGGCAAGGGTGTAACGCGTTTTACGTGGAAGGTCAATCTCCGCACCGTTGATGTCGTCATTATCGTCAACAATAACAGCATTGGTTAATTTCCGATTTTGACTAAGAATAATCATTCAAATCCAATCTACCTCATGCGCTTAAATAGGCGAGGTTTTAATAAAGTAAAAAGAGCTGAAAAAATCAGGAACTAGGAATTTTTTTCCTTTTCTTTTACGACTTTCTGGATTCTGAGATAAATCGATTTAAAAAATACCTGTAAATTTTGTGTGTGTGTTTTTTTTTTTCTTTTTTTTTAGGCTTTATGGCAGGATTCTCACAAAGTGAGCTCTTCCATCCAACCAGCGTTATCCTAAATATATACAGCCCTTTGTGTAACTGACTGACTGACTGACTCACTCACTCACTCACTCATACTAATTCTAACCCACTTCTAGATGGGCTAGGAAGATGCTGTTTAAGGAAATGAAATATACATATCAACATTATCAACTCTTTCAAGTCTGGGAAATTTCAAATTTATGTATTACCTTAACGAAACATTAAAACTGAACAGATATCATTCAGAGACTTGAAATTTGGTATATAGATGTCAAATGTGACAAGGATGCGACACAAAACTTTTGGTTAAGACCGGTGCAACAGGAAGATGCTGTTTTCGCCATTGGATTCCTTATTTTTTGTACATACTGGGAAAAATCGAAAACTCCCGAAATTCCAAACCGTTCCCGAGATATTGAGGTTTTTTAATTCTGTTTTTCTTCTAAAATGCCGGGTTTTACCAAAGCTGGTTAGGACCAGCTACATGAAAGTTAACCAATTGAGGATTCTCATGTAAAAAATAATTCAACCTAACATAAATAAAACGAAGCGGTCAAAAATCACATTCACAAATCTGTTTTCCGGGTAATTTAACGATATCTCGGGAACGGTATAAGCTAGAGACTTGAAATTTGGTATGTAGTTCACAAATGTGACAATGATGCAACACAAAACGTTTGTTTAACCATGTACATGTATGCAGTGGGGATATATCCATTAATCAGGAAATGCAAGAACTCAAATTATGTACAAAATTGGTATGCCGATGACTCATCTTGTTTTGGTAAACTTCCAGGAAAAGTTTTGCTGGCCTCAAATCTTGTTTCCTGTGTATTTCTTATGGGGAACTAAAAAACGTCAATATCTCGGGAACGGTTTGGAATTTCGGGAGTTTCCGATTTTT
>NW_007377738.1:0-66076 GCF_000475195.1 Diaphorina citri
AGGTATACCTGACAGGAGGACCTGATCAGGTGTACCTGAGAGTGAGTGGCTACCCTTAGTTGTGTTGAGAATGTTTAGTTTAAATACTCCTGACAGGAGGACCTGATCAGGTGTACCTGAGAGTGAGTGGCTACCCTTAGTTGTGTTGAGAATGTTTAGATTAAATACTCTAAACTGTGGGACTGATCATACGCCACTGTATGTATCCTTGTGGGTAATATTCATCTATATTTTTTCAACATTCTTCAAGTTGAAGATATAAACTGTGGGACTGATCATACGCCACTGTATGTATCCTTGTGTGTAATATTCATCTATATTTTTTCAACATTCTTCAAGTTGAAGATAATGATGATGACCCGACCGCTAGACTATAGTTACTCTTTACAGACGCTCTCGAGGATAGCTCTCAATCAACTCTATTTTCCTTATCCTATAGGAAGGAAAGTAATGTAATCGGGTCAAATTTTCGATGGTCAGTTTTTAGTGCCAAAACACGTTTTGAGGTCCCTAGAGCCTAAATCCAAAGTTTCAGCCATTGGTCCATGTGTGTCTGTCTGGGTAAACAAAATCTCTGTTCCAAATAGTCGCTAGGGATGAAGTGGAAGGGGACTCAACCGAGTTAGTCTTTGCTCCTCTACAAAAATATCTCGAGAACGGTAAGAGCTAGAAAGTTGAAATTTGGTATGTAGATGTCAAATGTGACAAGGATGCGACACGAAACTTTTGGTTAAGACCGATGCAACGGTTGGCGGCATTTTACCGCTTTTTGGCGGTTTTCGGTGTAATTTAACAATATCTCGGGAATGGTATAATCTAGAGACTTGAAATTTGGTATGTAGTTCACAAATGTGACAAGGATGCAACACAAAACGTTTGGTTAAATAGGTGCTGCAGTTGGCGGTATTTTCGACCGCTTTTTGGCGGTTTTAAGCCATATACTGACTAAACAGTTAGAAATATTGTAAATGTTACAACAGAACACCCAAATAAGCACCATTCAATAGGATAAGGAAAGTCGTGTGATGTTCACACCAGATTTTTTTATTACTATCGTAATAATAAAGGAAGAACGGACTAAAGATCCTTCCTCCATATTTTCCTTCTTCCTTCACAGAATGCCTATGTTGTACTTACTCTTATGTAGTCTTCACAATACCCTATGTACTTGCATTGTATACGTAGCCATGTACAAGAAGATAGGCTTTTCTTTGCAAAAAGCATTTTTCCGTTTAAAATTCCAAAGTAAAGATGGGGATGAAGTCGATGATAGCCTCAGTCTAGTTGGCTCGAAAGGTAGCGCGCCCGTCTTGTTAGCGTTAGGTAGTGGGTTCGATATCCGCCCGGAGTGAACTGTCGGCCGGCTTTCTTCTTCTATCCTATCTTTGTTCTCTCTTCGATTTTGGGACGATAAGACCATCGTTGTTATAGTTGTCTCCATCAAGTACCCTCTAAGAAAGGTTTAGAGTTTAGAGGGTACCATTGTCGGTGTCCTTAGCTTACTACACGGCGGAAATTAGAATGTTAATCTGAGCGCATGACGGTAATAAAGGAGCAAAAATAATGTACTCTGGAATTTAAAGACAGACATTTCAGTTTTTTAGTCAAATCCGGCTTGAATGTGGATGCTAGAATTTAGTAAAATCCGGCCAAGATCCGGACATTGCTCACTGCTCTCTTACCGTATACCCGTGTGCATAAATCCCTTAATACTATCTGTCAGGACGTCTAGACCTTAATCTCCATCTATTTGTTTCTTACTCCTTAATCCGTTTCTTCCTCTAATTCTTTCCTCTCAGAGATCTTGTGAAATTAAAAGAGATATATCTCAAGTTTGAGAAATGCATCTTTTTATTCGTTGATGAGGTTTTTACAGTAGTCTGCTTTAAATTCATCTTATACTTAGCTGACTTGGTAAGGTGGCTATTTAGAATTTTAGATACATGCCTAATATTCGAATAAATTTCACCTTTCAAAGTTCTCTTTCTTACTTTACTAACCCATTCGTCGCCTATGGAAGTACCTACATTGCAAAGGATGCAAAAGTAACAGCCAAGCTCAAATAACAGTTCATTTTACTAACTTCTTTATTTAAAAAAAAGCTCAGAAAACGGTCTTTGACGAGGTATTCTCCGTTTTTTATGAAAATGAGATAAAAATATGCTGAGAACTTCTAATGATGACGTTTTTTTTTCTGAATAAATTGCTGTTATGTACTTTCTTTGACTTTGTTCTTTCCACAGTAGTGATACTGGGTGTTTCTTTTTGGTTTAGAATGGAATAAAATTTGTGCCTTGATTTTTTTATATTGTCCGGAAGAGAAGTTCCCAACAGTCTATTCCGTACTTCGAAATTGAATTTGATCATTAAAAAGTTGTAGGAGAGGTAGTAAGATAAAGATCACGATAGCACCTCATCCCAATCGAGTCAAAACATTACCGCAATACTAATATTAAAGCACAGAGAAGCCCATAGACAGATAGACACATCTTCGGCCACTCACTCTCAGACCGTCCGTCGCGTCGGAAAGTGTGTAGTGGAAAAAGCTGTTGTTGTTTTTTTATTTTATTTCATCTAACAATATTTCTATTACTTTTCAAATACCTACGTATTCTGCAAATGTAATAGAAAGTCGTGTGATGTTCACACCAATGTCTGAAACGAACATTGAGGTAGACAGGACAGAAATTATAGGTAATACAGTATGAGTATGTGATTCTTCAGAGTATGTGATTATAATTATGTGATTATAAGTATGAGTATGTGATTCTTCAGAGTATGTGATTATAATTATAATCATAATTATATAATTATAATCATAATTATGATTTTTTTTGCCCATCACTGCCTTCCACTCAAAAGTGGATTGTTAAAAATAGGCAAACCTTCCTACCTAGACCTTACAAATTGAAAACTATGAACTTCTGTCAAGTAAAACTTAAGCGGTAACTTTTCCTCTTTTTCTGGCACGTCATTTACAAAGTTTTAATTTTAAATAATTCATTTGTTAGAAAATTGCAAAATACTTTGAAGTGTTCAAAGTCATTAAGAAGAAAATTGTAATTTATCAACTTAAATAATGAGACAGAAGAGGGAGTTAAAGAAAGAGAAGGGAGAAATAAAGAAGAAGATGTCCTGAATTTGAAAGCAAGTGATTAAAGATTAATGTTGGTTCTAGTTTCTTATTTTCTCTTTTTTTAAGGTTATATTTACAGGATGAGGATGCGTACTAATTGTAAGGGTTGAGGGTTACAAAGAAATCACATTTTAATTTTACCTATCTTTAGTGGTTATAACTTATAAAAAACATGGAGAACAAAGCAGTTTCTTGTAGTTGTGATTAGCGGTTAATGCTGTAAAGCGGTTAGCAGAGATACCGTCTCCTCTTATTTTGACTGGCTGTGTGCTTTATATGTTTCAGGCAATCATGGCGTTACAAAGGATATGGCAGTTACTTCTTCCAGTGAAACCATTACTTTACATACACCTTCTTCTAAAATATGGAAACAGCATCCAGCTACTAGCGTGTCTACATCAACAACAGTGTTAACGAAAGAAAGTCTAAAAAGGAAAAATGAGGACCAACGGAATTTTTCTTTTTCTTCTACGACTTCTAGATTCCGAGATAAATTGATTTAAAAAAATACCGGTAAATCGTGAACTTTGACGTCACAGCATACACTCCCGTACACGATGACGTCACATCAAATGTCCCGAGCGAAGCTCCCTCGCAGGCAACGCATGAATGTGTTTGTGCGCATACGTTTCTGCGCATTTCTTTCTGCTCCTCCGCAAGCGTGCTTGCATACTAGTACCAGCTGGTACTATCAACACCCGCCAAACAGCGACAGCAAAATGTACAGGTGGAGTGTCATGACAATCCCAACTATTTAGTACAGTAGGGAATGGAACCATTAGTATGTGTACAATAAAGTAACGTAAGGTTCATCTATATTTTTTCAACATTCTTCAAGTTGAAGATGATGATGATGATAATTCCTATACGATAGATATGGATGAGAAGGGAGGTAACATTGATATTTTCATAATAAAATGGCTCTATACGATACGAGTATACTTACATGTGTACATAATTACAGGGTTCCCAGAAAATGTCTGAAAGATGATGATGATGATGATGATGATAATTCCTATACGATAGATGTGGATGAGAAGGGAGGTAATATTGATATTTTCATAATAAAATGGCTCTATACGATACGAGTATACTTACATGTGTACATAATTACAGGGTTCCCAGAAAATGTCTGAAACGAACATTGAGGTAGACAGGACAGAAATTATAGGTAATACAGTATGAGTATGTGATTCTTCAGAGTATGTGATTATAAGTATGAGTATGTGATTCTTCAGAGTATGTGATTATAATTATAATCATAATTATGATGTGATTATAAGTATGTGATTATAAGTATGAGTATGTGATTCTTCAGAGTATGTGATTATAATTATAATCATAATTATGAAAACAACTGCGTAAAGTCTGACGTCACACATCTTTGAACTCTTTCATTAGAACGGAAAATAAAAATTGAAATTTCGACTTTTAACAGTTTTGACCTTAGATTTGGATTTTTCCCAACTTTTTACATAGGAATCGACCATTTATTTATAATTTTTACCCATTTGCAACTGCTCCATTCTTTCACAAGCTCAATCAACCTAGAGCTGAATTCTCCTCGTCTAAAACTTTAGCTAAAATAGATCAAGTTTGTGTCGACCTAGCTTCTGACCTAGTCAGACAGTCTGAGCGTGAGTGGCCGGCATCTTTAAAGTTTATTTTAAAAAGGATACCCTGTACCGACATACTTTAGTTTGTAACACAGACAAGTAAGAGAACAGCTCTCTCTTTTTATGTATTTCCCTACTCCTCGTCTAAAACTTTAGCTAAAATAGATCAAGTTTGTGTCGACCTAGCTTCTGACCTAGTCAGACAGTCTGAGCGTGAGTGGCCGACATGTTTAAAGTTTATTTTAAAAAGGATACCCTGTTAACCTGTATTGACATACTTTAGTTTGTAACACAGACAAGTAAAAGAACAGCTCCCTCTTTTTATGTATTTCCCTTTTTCAACTTGTCGGTTCACCTCTTTCCTTTATGATGAGATGATGAGACTAGGGCACGGGTGTGAAGGACTTGTTAAGTTCATATGGTTTTATGCACTTGTGTGTTTCAAAAGTTTATTGTAAGAATATAAATTAGGTTGTCGAACAAAAGCTCATCATTATTATTAGTTTTACTTCGACGATTCTAGAGGATTGAGAATTTCGAGTCCCTTTTTATTGCTGAGTTATACTCCAAAAAATATTTTATCAATCGATAAATTATTAGAACAAAATACAAAGAAACCCATGTACCTTTCGAATGAAGCACAAAACAATGAATATACTATCAAAGGAAATAATGAAACTATAGCAGAAACTCATCACCAGTTAAATATTTCTATTAATAACAAGACAAATAAAAATGAAAAGGGACACACTGCTCAAACAATTATTCTCAAAGATTTGGATAATATGTCGGCAGCACATGACACTAATCCATTCATTCATTGGGATGATATCAATGAAAATCAGCAGCTAGAATCTTACAGGAGGAAAAACAAACCCTGGTTCATACTTCAACTTACAGGTGAGTTTAAACATTATTACATAACGTGTTCAGCCATTTTCATGTATGTGCAAAAACTTTGGTGCTTTTAATGGTAGGTAGGTTAAGTCTAAGTCAGTGGTTCGAAGTATCAACCTACATAAATCAAACTTTTGAATCTTGAGCGATAAAACTTTATTCCACATTATGAAAACGTTTTATTTTATTTATCCCTATTAACTACTTGAGATAACTTTTTCCCTCGGTATTTGTTCGAAGCTTACAACTTTTAATTAAAATGATTTACAAGTCTTGTTGTACACATGACATATTGTCTGAACCATATGTAATGTGTATCAATGTCTAATATAAAATAACTGTCTTCCATCTTGCAATGTGCTACCACAAATAACAAGTATTTTGAAACTTAGTGAAGTTTATTAGGTACAAGGTGTTTCTAAAGTTCCGCCACTTAATTAAAAGTGTGTTTTCAAAATGTGGAATAAAGTTTTATCGTAGCATTACGAAGAGGTTTCTTTACTATTTCTGATATATCTATATTTTTTCTTTTTACTCTGGTAATACCGCCACTGATCGCTACTCGATTAAAGTAGCTACTCAATTGTCCTCAAGAGGCTGAGTGCACCCCTCGGCCACGGTGGCTACCAAGATCATACTTCACAGGATAGCAACCTCCGTGGCCGAGTAAGTAGTATCACACAAGGCTTGCATGCAGGAGGTCCGGGTTTTTTTCGGCTCAGTGCTTGGAGTTCGGGGTGCACTCAGCCTCGTGAGGACATTCCATCTTGCAATGTGCTACCACAAATAACAAGTATTTTGAAACTTAGTGAAGTTTATTAGGTACAAGGTGTTTCTAAAGTTCCGCCTCTTAATTAAAAGTGTGTTTTCATAATGTGGAATAAAGTTTTATCGCAAGTTTATTAGGTACAAGGTGTTTCTAAAGTTCCGCCTCTTAATTAAAAGTGTGTTTTCATAATGTGGAATAAAGTTTTATCGCTCAATTAAAAGATTCAAAAGTTTGATTTATGTAGGTTAAGTGATGATGACTAATGGGTTCACCTCAGATCTTCAGTCTCATGTCGATAAACTTCATGTTTGTCAACATTCGAATAGTTTTATCGTTCAAGATTCAAAAGTTTGATTTATGTAGGTTAAGTGACGATGACTAATGGGTTTACCTCAGATCTTCAGTCTCATGTCGATAAACTTCATGTTTGTCAACTTTCGAATAAATTGACGAGCGAAAACATGGGTTGAAAAGACATACGAGTAGGTAGGTACCTAATAGGTTTAGGTACGTATGTACTGAAGATAGCTTAAACTTCATGTTTGTCAACTTTCGAATAAATTGACGAGCGAAAACATGGGTTGAAAAGACATACGAGTAGGTAGGTACCTAATAGGTATAGGTACGTATGTACTGAAGATAGCTTTTCTCAATTTAGCCCCGGGAAAAGCAAATCCATAAAGAGTTAGTCTTGGCTCGAAAGGTAGCGCGCCCGTCTTGTTAGCGTTAGGTAGTGGGTTCGATATCCGCCCGGAGTGAACTGTCGGCCGGCTTTCTTCCTCTATCCTATCTTTGTTCTCTCTTCGATTTTTAATAAACTGAATATTAAACAAATTAGGTAGGTACATAGGTATTCTTTAACCGGGCTGAAAAATTCCCGGAGGGACGGACCCAGCTTGTCTGTTTCTATACAAACATCACACTCTTGTTCTGTGTTCTTTACTCAACTATGGAGAGGTGTAGAGAGAATGTTGTGTCAATGTATAGGTAGTAGTACTCTTGGTTCAAATCTGGAAATATGTATTGGGTATTCTGCTTCACAATTCTTCCGCTCATAGCATAATTTTACTACATATGCTCCTTACAATCATCTACAATTGTATTGGGTATTCTGCTTCACAATTCTTCCGCTCATAGCATAATTTTACTACATATGCTCCTTACAATCATCTACAATTCTATATCCATGATGCCGTTTATTTCATTCCTTAATTCCCAGCCGTTTCTGAGATATAAGCGTGGTTCGCAAATCACGAACCACCCTGTATAATGTGATTCCCAGAACAACTTCATAACAAACCTCAAAGGCATTATGGAAAATCTCAGAGATATTCTTTCTGAGATTCAAAACAAAATTGGAGCATTATTTTCTCAAAAAAAAAAAAAGACAATTTGTCAGAGACAATTCAGAATATTGCAAATGACGGCGCAGCGGGCGTAATAAAATGAATCGCATAGCATTAAATTCGAAATTTTCGATTTCAGAGAACAAAATACTGAAATTGGAACTCATTTTATTCAAATCACAATGAAAAATCATATTTCAAAAAGAGAATAACGGATTTTTTCCTTACCCCTCTGGCTTCCTATACGTACATAACATATTCGGATACCTATATGTATGAACAATTTTTGCTATAGCCTTTTCTATTCAACTTTTCCACAGTATATCTTCCTCCTTCTCCTCTTCCTCCTCCTCCGCCTTCTCCTCCTCCGTTGTATTTTTCTTTCATTGTGGGTTTCGTTCCTATCATTTTTCTCTGCCAGAAGGCTTCCTCCTTTGTGTTTTCTTTTAAACTCTTTCTTAGATTTGTTTTCAGCTTGGAGCTATTTTTCTTCGGTGGCAGAATACAAATTCAATGAAACAACCAAACTAAAATAAAATTGGGGTTTATGTTTCAATAGGTGTTCTATTTATACGAGGTTTTCTTTCGTAAATCAATACTCACACTTTTTCAGAAAATAAAGTTCCTTACAGGCGAATCATACAATTTCAGGATTTTTGCTTTTAACGGCATCGGTATTTTCATTATAAATTACAGGTATTTTCGCTACAACATCAATTTTGCACGCCTGTTATTCACCTTCAATGTTCAAAAAATTTAGATTTTGTTATTATAACTTCCATTATCGACAATCGACTTTATTCTTATTTTAATAAAAATTAATAAAAAGTACTATGAAGATATTACCTATTAATATTTTCTTCGCCACTGTTATTGGCTACATCTTGGCTTATGATGCGAGCAATGTAACATTATGTTTATGTAGGTATCTATTGAAAAGAAGGAAAAAAGAGGAAAACAAACCTTATCAGTTCAGGATAAAATCCGCCCCGGACGAAAATCGAATCCGCGACCTAGAGCTTACAAGGCAGACGTGCTACCTTCTAATGAAAAAGTTCAAAGAGAAAAATTCTCTTGTTCCTAATTTTTTCCGCTCCTCCTCTTCGCGTACCTACATATTATGTACCTAAGGTCATAAGGTCTAATTATTAGAATTTACCTTTACAAGTTGGATCTTCCAGATACACATCATCCCCCACCTCACAGTTGAACATGTAATTCTTCATCTCCATGGTAGGCTTGGATATTGTGTCACTCCGGATGTCTACAGTTCGAATCTGCAGAGGGCAAAATAAAAATTGGAACATTATTGAACGAAAAAAAAGATTTTTTTTTATCGTAAATGAAGTATCAATCAATCAATCAATCAATCCATAATCGTTCCATCATGGGACGGGTCGATGTCGATAAATGAAGTAATACCTACCAAAATAAGAAAAGAAATAAAAGTAATAAAATAAATTATTCTGCAGAAGTAAAGCAAAATTAACTTCAAGAGAATACCCTTTTGGATTCCAGAGTACAAGGAAAGCTGGTTAACATACTAGAAGTCTAAAAGATAAAATCATTCAGTCAGAAAATCACAAAAGGAATGTGTCAAGGATACATACAGAAAAATCTGAAATTTTAAATAGTTCAACAAAGACACCTCATGTAAATGGAAATGATCCAAAAATATATTCCATAAGTCTAAAAGATAAAATCATTCAGTCAGAAAATCACAAAAGGAATGTGTCAAGGATACATACAGAAAAATCTGAAATTTTAAATAGTACAACAAAGACACCTCATGTAAATGGAAATGATCCAAAAATATATTCCAGTAACTCCAAACAACATGGAGTATTATCGTCAACCCAAAAGGTCTCTAAAGATGACGGTGCGACCTTTTTAACAACAGAAAAATATACGAGATCCTCTTTACTTGGAAGTCAATTAAAGGGAGAGGAATTTTACAATAGGAGAAAACAAATTCACGCGTTAAAATTGGCTCGAGAAAATGCTCATTCTGTAAAGAAAGATATGAACAATAATTATTATGATGACAAACTACTAGATGAGGATGAATCCACTACTACCAAACTATCTTATGAAATGATAAATAGTCATCATATAACGGTAAAAAAGTCACTCAATATTGAAGAGGAAAAATTTCTGCTGCCCAAATTTTATTCCACTGAACAATCAATACCGAATTTTAATATTGGAACAGATGATGAAAACTTAACTCCTTCAACACAAAATATTGAAAGAATTTCTAGCGAGGAAGTTTCTGTCCCAATAACTGATTCTTTTACAGGTGAAACTACTTTCTCATGGTCCGTTCAGTCAGTCGATGAAGTGGTAACACTGTCGAATAAGAATGAAAATGACAAGATTAAACAATTTGAACCGATCACATCTCCAAGTACTATGGTCAACATACCAACACCTCACGTACGTAGCAACGTAATGAAAACTAATTTCTTAAGTAGACCTTCTTCACACAAGAAAACCGATGAACTAGTTAGTCAAAATTTAACTGTACCAAATATAAATGAGAATGAGATGAAACATGATACCAATCCCAATCAAATGATGCCGATAAAAGGCAAAGGAAAAACAATGAATGGAAAATTAGCTAATAATCCATCTTCACAAGTTGAGGAGAAAATAGAAGACACCGTGTTCTATACTGACATTGTAGATCCCGAAGATCAATTTGATAAGAAAAATGAAATTTACAAAAATAATTATCTGGACCAAAATGAATATCAAGCAATACTTGACAAATTTTTTAACGGAAAGAAACAGAACAGAAAAATGAAAGTCCCAAAAAATATTTTATCAATCGATAAATTATTAGAACAAAATACAAAGAAACCCATGTACCTTTCGAATGAAGCACAAAACAATGAATATACTATCAAAGGAAATAATGAAACTATAGCAGAAACTCATCACCAGTTAAATATTTCTATTAATAACAAGACAAATAAAAATGAAAAGGGACACACTGCTCAAACAATTATTCTCAAAGATTTGGATAATATGTCGGCAGCACATGACACTAATCCATTCATTCATTGGGATGATATCAATGAAAATCAGCAGCTAGAATCTTACAGGAGGAAAAACAAACCCTGGTTCATACTTCAACTTACAGGTGAGTTTAAACATTATTACATAACGTGTTCAGCCATTTTCATGTATGTGCAAAAACTTTGGTGCTTTTAATGGTAGGTAGGTAAGTCTAAGTCAGTGGTTCGAAGTATCAACCTACATAAATCAAACTTTTGAATCTTGAGCGATAAAACTTTATTCCACATTATGAAAACGTTTTATTTTATTTATCCCTATTAACTACTTGAGATAACTTTTTCCCTCGGTATTTGTTCGAAGCTTACAACTTTTAATTAAAATGATTTACAAGTCTTGTTGAAAAAAAAAACTGGAGTGTCGTAAGCCCAATTGAGCGACTAGGTTCCGGAACTCTAATATAACAGGAAGTTCGACCACTGTAATGTAGCATTCCAACACACGCAATGGAAATAACCCAATAATAGAGTTCTTCCACCCTATGACGTTGCACCCTATCAGTTCTTTTTTTTTTTTTCCTCATTGTTCTTAAAGGTCTCATTATACATAAGAGTACCTACATATGTTAAATGCTCTATTTACGTTAAATGCTAAATGCTCATGCGGTGCCGGGGTTTCTACCACTTTCAGGCAACTCGACCATTGTCAAGCTACGTCAAAACGACTTCATCAAGTACCTCAAGCTCAACTTGGCCGCCCGTCTTTCAGTCGAATACAACGAGGTCCATCTGAACCAGGTATAAAAAAATCTAAATCATGATTTATTTGTGGTGAAGCTGAGAGCTTCTTCACAAGTTTTGTAGTTATCACAGCATTACGAAGAGGTTTCTTTACTATTTCTGATATATCTATATTTTTTCTTTTTACTCTGGTAATACCGCCACTGATCGCTACTCGATTAAAGTAGCTACTCAATTGTCCTCAAGAGACTGAGTGCACCCCTCGGCCACGGTGGCTACCAAGATCATACTTCACAGGATAGCAACCTCCGTGGCCGAGTAAGTATCACACAAGGCTTGCACGCAGGAGGTCCGGGTTTTTTTCGGCTCTGTGCTTGGAGTTCGGGGTGCACTCAGCCTCGTGAGGACAATTTTATTGAGTAGCTATTTTAATAGAGTAGGGAACAGTGGCAGCATTACCAGTATAAAAAGATTATTGAAATTAATTGCAAAGGAGGCACTTAGTAATGTTGTGATATCCACCTACCATAAAGAATTTGAGATTTGATTTGATTGATATACTTTCACAGGATGATTTTTGTAGTATATCTTCAGGTTGACAAACTTTTATAATTTCCATCTCAACCAGGTTGTCGTAATGTTGTGATATCCACCTACCATAAAGAATTTGAGATTTGATTTGATTGATATACTTTCACAGGATGATTTTTGTAGTATATCTTTAGGTTGACAAACTTTTATAATTTCCATCTCAACCAGGTTGTTCTGAAGCCACCCCAGCTTCTAGTGAACATTAGCATCATCTCCAGTACAGATCACACGACTAGTGGAGGTGCTGGGGAAGAGTATGTTGACGTGGTTGATCAGACAGTGGAGGAGGCACCACTCCATCGCCTGGCGGAGACTAATGATACCTTGCTTGAGCTGAGTGGAGAGGAGTACCATGTAGTTAGGTCAGTATACCTCCAACACCATGTAGTTTGGTCAGTATACCTCCAACACCATGTAGTTTGGTCAGTATACCCTTAAACCAAAGACTAGGTGAAGAGTGGAATTCATAATCGTGAAGAATGGAGCTGAGTGGAGAGGAGTACCATGTAGTTAGGTCAGTATACCTCCAACACCATGTAGTTTGGTCAGTATACCCTTAAACCAAAGACTAGCTGAAGAGTGGACTTCATAATCGTGAAGAATATGCCGCGCGCCGTTTAATTCCTAAAATCAAACTCTCTACCTAAGCTACTGCAAAAGAAACAAAATGAAGCGTTTGGGAACTTCTCAAACTAAAGGGTATCAGAAAATATATTCTTCTTTCCTTTGAGTTTCAACGCCACTACTGTACAGACTCCTATTTGATTTCAATATTCTTCCAGCTTGGAGAGAGACTAGAAGTGTCGTGGGAGACGAAACGAAGCGAAAGAAGGCAGGAAACAGGATTGAGAAGGAGGAGGAATAGGAAATATGGGAGGGAGAAAGAAGAGGCATAAAGAGTTAGTTAACACTCGAAACTTTGGAAAATTTACACTAAAGGTGGCGTTCCGATCCTAGCTGCCGGGTCATGGGAGAAAGAAGAGGAAATATGGGTGGGAGAAAGAAGAGGAAATATGGGTGGGAGAAAGAAGAGGAAATATGGATGGGAGAAAGAAGAGAAAATATAGGAGAGAAGGGGAAGGAAGGAAACGGGATTGAGAAGGAGGAGGAATAGGAAATATGGGTGGGAGAAAGAAGAGGAAATATGGGTGGGAGAAGGAAGAGGAAATATGGGAGGGAGAAAGAAGAGAAAATATAGGAGAGAAGGGGAAGGAAGGAAACGGGATTGAGAAGGAGGAGGAATAGGAAATATGGGTGGGAGAAAGAAGAGGAAATATGGATGGGAGAAAGAAGAGGAAATATGGATGGGAGAAAGAAGAGAAAATATAGGAGAGAAGGGGAAGGAAGGAAACGGGATTGAGAAGGAGGAGGAATAGGAAATATGGGTGGGAGAAAGAAGAGGAAATATGGATGGGAGAAAGAAGAGGAAATATGGGAGGGAGAAAGAAGAGAAAATATAGGAGAGAAGGGGAAGGAAGGAAACGGGATTGAGAAGGAGGAGGAATAGGAAATATGGGTGGGAGAAAGAAGAGGAAATATGGATGGGAGAAATCTCCTACAACTTTTTAATGATCAAATTCAATTTCGAAGTACGGAATAGACTGTTGGGAACTTCTCTTCCGGACAATATAAAAAAATCAAGGCACAAATTTTATTCCATTCTAAACCAAAAAGAAACACCCAGTATCACTACTGTGGAAAGAACAAAGTCAAAGAAAGTACATAACAGCAATTTATTCAGAAGAGCGACTGGGCAGCGCGACCCGGCAGCTTGGTTCGGAAAGTACTTCATAAGAATACATAGGAAGCAGTAGGCAGCGGTCGCGCTGCCCGACAGCTAGGATCGGAACGCCACCTTAACTTTAACCAAAGCTAAAGCAAACTGTTCTTGTGTAATATATGTAGGTACATAGATATTTGTTTAAAGTTAAATCTTCACCTCTTCTCTTTCAATATCCCCTTAGAATTCTAGAGAAATGAACCATTCATTATACTTTCTAAGAGAAACTCTCCTAACTTGGTCCTCTTGGGCAAGAAACACCCATATTTCAAATTGTACATCAGGGACACCATGGTGGAAACCCAACTTTCTCAAAGAAATACTTTGACGTAAACTTCTGGAGAAACTAAAAGAGATATATCCCAAGTTTGAGAAATGCATCTTTTAATTCGTTGATGAGGTTTTTACAGAAGTCTGCTTTAAATTCATCTTATACTTAGCTGACTTGGTAAGGTGGCTATTTAGAATTTTAGATACATGCCTAATATTCGAATAAATTTCACCTTTCAAAGTTCTCTTTCTTACTTTACTAACCCATTCGTCGCCTATGGAAGTACCTACATTGCAAAGGATGCAAAAGTAACAGCCAAGCTCAAAAAACAGTTCATTTTGCTAACTTCTTTATTTTAAAAAAAAAAGCTCAGAAAACGGTCTTTGACGAGGTATTCTCCGTTTTTTATGAAAATGAGATAAAAATATGCTGAGAACTTCTAATGATGACGTTTTTTTTTCTGAATAAATTGCTGTTATGTACTTTCTTTGACTTTGTTCTTTCCACAGTAGTGATACTGGGTGTTTCTTTTTGGTTTAGAATGGAATAAAATTTGTGCCCAACACCCGCCAAACAGCGACAGCAAAATGTACAGGTGGAGTGTCATGACAATCCCAACTATTTAGTACAGTAGGGAATGGAACCATTGGTATGTGTACAATAAAGTAACGTAAGTTGAAAGATGTATATTAAGGAGCGCGGTAGCCCGCCAAGTCAAGAAAGTTTGTTAGATATGGTATCAGAAGACAGTACCTATACATGATAAAATTATGTCGTCCGAACCAAGCTCGAATATTTTTATATCAGGAATCAGGATACCTACCTCCTATTCGATGAACTAATAATGAAAGGTTTACTGGAAAGAAACAGTGCAGCTACAAAAGGTAAAAAGTACAAGCGAATAAACTGTGCTTCCATTTTTTCCTACTGAAATGATACTTCCTTCAGAAGGAAACAGGATTGAGAAGGAGGAGGGAGCAGGAATGAATATAACTTTGCAGCGGGCGTGAGAAATGTATTATTCAGATGAGCCTTCTTCCTCTTCCTGTTGCTAATTTTTTTGTTCTCCCTCGCGTTGAGTAGGTCAAAGAAGCTACGTGTGTAATGCCACTAAAAGCATGGTAAATGAAACTACACAATGATTTAAAGTAGTACCTTGGTATTTAACTTTGAAATATTCATAATCATATTCAATTCTTTTCAACTCTAATACACGTCATTCAATTCATCCCAGCCTCTTGATGGTCCTAACTGATTAATTTTGTATTTTATGCTTTTCTATTTTCAGATTTCTCTCGCTCAAATCTCAAGAACCAATGTCGACAGAGGAGAGATCTCATAAACTCATCAAGGATGATCACAAAGACCTGGAGGTATTCATTCTGATCAGTGTGGGTGTCGTGTGTCTCCTCATGCTCTTCTACTGCTTCCTGTCTGCTTTCCAATCCCTCAGACACTACTTCTCTTTCCACTCAATCAGCTGGCCTTGGAATCGACCCAAGGACTTGTTTCCTGCGTGGAATCTACCACACCGGCGTATGAATGACGTCACATCCCCTACAGATCCACTCAAAGTTATCTACACCGGGAATGAGAGCACCTGGTTCGATGACAACATCCCCTCTTCCAGTCTCCATCATCCTGAAGACAGTCCAGTGTTTGGACTGGGCGCCCTGTCTAACATTGACCTTGGAACTAGTCTGGATTACAGTCCAAGGTTCCAGGTTCGAATGATGCGGTGTAATCCAAACACACAGGTCTTGGTACCGTCAACACCCGCCAAACAGCGACAGCAAAATGTACAGGTGGAGTGTCATGACAATCCCAACTATTTAGTACAGTAGGGAATGGAACCATTAGTATGTGTACAATAAAGTAACGTAAGGTGAAAGATGTATATTAAGGAGCGCGGTAGCCCGCCAAGTCAAGAAAGTTTGTTAGATATGGTATCAGAAGACAGTACCTATACATGATAAAATTATGTCGTCCGAACCAAGCTCGAATATTTTTATATCAGGAATCAGGATACCTACCTCCTATTCGATGAACTAATAATGAAAGGTTTACTGGAAAGAAACAGTGCAGCTACAAAAGGTAAAAAGTACAAGCGAATAAACTGTGCTTCCATTTTTTCCTACTGAAATGATACTTCCTTCAATTTCACGTACAGTTGAATAATAAATTTTGTAAAAGCCTCAGCCCCCCTCACTTCCTGGCTTCCTACACTCTCTCTCTCTTGTTGAAATTGAAACCACAGAGCCTTTGACTACGAGCAGTATTTTATTTGCTGTTTTGAGTTTTCCTAGTTTCTGAGCTAACAAGCATGAGAAAAAGAAAACGTTGGTTCGGTATTTTTACAGATGAGAAATCAAAGCTCATAAAGGGTACATAAAACAGAAGTGGGCAGATGTACGATGTACCAAGGAAGACATGGTGCTACAAAGAAAGGTTCCTATGATACATATTATTCATGGATAGATAGCTGTTATGATAGTTCCAACCAATTAGATACTTGCCGAGGGATAGCTTAAACAGCAGTTTAACCAACTTGAACTCCGGGATTAATATTCTGTGAAATTTGGTATGTAGTTCAGAAATGTGACAAGGATGCAACACAAAACGTTTGGTTGAGATAGGTGCTGCGGTTGGCGGTATGTTGACCGCTTTTTGGCAGGTTTCGACCGCTTTTTGGCGGTTTTCAGCTATATCGACTAAACGGTTAGAGATATTGTAAATGTTACAACAGAACACCCAAATAAGCACCATTAAATAGGATAAGGAAAGTCGTGTGATGTTCACACCATGTAAATACCTAATAGATACTTACCTGTAACATTCTTGTAAACAGGTAATTTTAATGTCATACTTGATTATTATTAATAATGATTTTTTGTTTCCCTTTTATTTGACATGTCCGTTACGTAAGAACATTTTCATAGTCACAATGTAAAATATCAACTAAAGGATTCAGAATTCCGACCTTTCCACGCTCAATGTTTCTTAACCTCAGTGACCCGATACAGTCTATGTTAACCCACTTAACAAAAATGTGCTAGAAAGTGCATAAAATGAATATATGACCCGAAATAAAATCTTATAATTATACACAAAGTACCTACATATGCTCATATTTTGCCTGCGGCGCTAAAAATTTTAGTCTCGGTGAAACTGGATTTTTGAAAATTGTGGCCCAAAAATTTCCTCAATGTTTCTTAACCTCAGTGACCCGATACAGTCTATGTTAACCCACTTAACAAAAATGTGCTAGAAAGTGCATAAAATGAATATACGACCCGAAATAAAATCTTATAATTATACACAAAGTAGGTACCTACATATGCTCATAGTATCACGAGTTATCATGGGCGTACGAAGGGGGGGAGGAGCTGCCCCCCCTAGAAATTTCCAAAAAGTATGCAACCTTGAAGGGGTCTAAAAAAATTGCCTGCAGGGCTGAAAATTTTAGTTTCACTGATTAGACTAAAATTTTCAAAAATTTTGCCTGCGGCGCTAAAAATTTTAGTCTCGGTGAAAGTGGATTTTTGAAAATTGTGGCCCAAAAATTTAAATTTTTTGCCTGCGGCGATATTATAATATATTTTACTCATTTTAGTACTCATCTGCAATCATTGGCGTAGGAAGGGGGAGGGCTTCCCCCAAAAAGTATGCAACCTTGAAGGGGCTACAAAAAAAATTAAAAAAAAATCGCCTGCGGTGCTGAAAATTTTACTTTTGGTGAGACTGGATTTCTCAAGATTGTACATACCAAAATTTTCAAAAAATTTCGCCTGCGGCACTCTAATTTATCTTGTTCAATTTAGTTCAGTTATACATAATTATGTAATCAGGATAAGGAATGTATAGAAAAATATCTAAGGATTAGGTGTGTCAAAAATTAACTCGTCACAGGCATGAGGCACATATCTACCTACTTTTTGAAAAATTTCGGCTGAGGCGCTGAAAATTTGAAGTTCGATCAGACTGCAAATCTGAAACGCTGTATCCAAATTTTAAAAAATTTGCCTGCGGCGCTCTAATTTAATTTGCTCTATTTAGTGTTCATCTGGAAAAAGGTTCAAAATGTGTAGAAGTATTGCGCCAAAAATATATATATATAAAAAAATACAAATACTAATTTAAAGAACATGCTTTTTGAAAATTTTCGCCTGCGGCACTGAAGATTTAAAATTCGATTGGACTGTGTTTCTGAAAGGGTGTACCCATATTTAGAAAAAAAAAATGCCTGCGGCGCAGCTAATTTGTAATGAGTGAGTACCTACTTCTTGTGGGAGCTCAAGCTCATATGTATGTAGATCAGAGGAAAAGAGTTTAATGAAATCAAGTGTGACTTAAACCCTAATTTTGGAAGAAAAAAAAATTCGCCTGCGGCGCAATTTATATCTGGTGCAAATTGGGGATTCAAAAACCAAGGTAAGAAAGAAAAAGATTGAGGAATTATTGATTTCGAACCGGCTAGCGGCTTAGGGTCATTTAAAAAAAAAAAAAAAAAAAAAAAAAAAAAAAAATCGCCTCGCGGCGCAGTTTACGCTTGAGTCATCTTTGTCGACGAAGCGCGTGGGGGGTTAAACTTTTTCATTAGAACGGCAATTAAAAAATGAATTTTCGACCTTTTAAAGTTACTTTTTTCGGGAGTTTTGACCTCAGATTCGGATTTTTCACAAACTTTTTACGTAGGAATCGACCTTTTATTAATAACATTTTCCCAAGTTGCAACTCCTTCTTTGTTGTGTATGATGGTGGTTTCGAACCAGTGTATTTCGGTTTTCCAATATTCAATATTGGCTAGAGTGAATGGATTCAATCCTCAGTCTTGGTTTTCACTCTGGTGAGTCTACACAAAATAAATTCGTTCCAATGTTCTATTTTCAAAGTGATCTTTTCTTACTACATTAGAACTCCAACTCAACAATAGTGCCGTGCTAAGCGAAAACGCCGTATGTCAAAAAACCCTACTTTCGGGAAATCGAGTTTAAAGATTTCAATCTATACGGCAAATATACGTTTTTCACATACAGCAACACGTTTTAGTGGTTTTTAAGGGGTTTAGGATAAAGAAAAAAAAATATAGGATCAAAATTTAGGATCATAGGAACCATTTGGCACCAAAAACCAAAAATCGATTTTTTTGACATACCTGGTACGGCGTTTTCACTTAGCACGGCAGTGTAGGTATCTAGAAAAGCAAATAAATAAGTAGATAGGCTCATACCTTTAAGTGTACAATTGTACATATACATGGATTTTACCAACTAAGAAAATAAATCCTTTGAATTCAGCATTTAATAAAATGACAGTTTCATGAGTAGGTACCATTTTTTGTTATTTTACTTATTTCTATGAGGGAGATTTTCCCAAAATAAAGTTATTTGTTCATTCATTATTTGCCTACCTTTCTTCATTAAATTCGCGTACTCTTTATGTTGTAGCTTTCATACTTTTCATTAAGAGTAGGTAAGTACTTACAGGTATAGGTACCTACCCACATTTATTTGTTTTGAAATCGTAAAGTTTTCAAATTTATTTAATTGTATAGATAGGTAGGTATGTAGGTAGCTAAGTAAAAATTTTGGTGTACTACCAATAGGTAGAAAATAAAATCGATGTTTCATTAAACCTTATTATTTTTGTTTCTTCGAGTTTCATTTTCGTATTATTTCATTTTTCTAGGTCTCTAATTAAGAATGGGCAAATTAGATTAATTTTATTATTACCAGCCTAATAGTTAGCTTGGTCGGTAGCGCGTCTGCCTTGTAAGTCTTGTAACGCCAGGCCGCGGGTTCGATTCCCGCCTGGGGCGGATTTTATCCTGAACGGATAATGTTCGTTCTCGGAAAGTCTGGTAAGTCTTGTAACGCCAGGCCGCGGGTTCGATTCCCGCCTGGGGCGGATTTTATCCTGAACGGATAATGTTCGTTCTCGGAAAGTCTGCCTTCCTCCTATCCGGTCTTCCTTTTCTCTGATTTCGGGACGATAAAGACCAAGGCAGGTACAGTTCCCTCTATCAAACCTCTTGGAAAAAGGAGGTTTTGTCTGTTTGAAATTAATAGGTAAATTACCTACCTGAGGCAAATTTAGAATTGCTGTTAGACTACCTTTGCAATATCCAGCGAAAATAACGACAGTTCCCTCTATCAAACCTCTTGGAAAAAGGAGGTTTTGTCTGTTTGAAATTAATAGGTAAATTACCTACCTGAGGCAAATTTAGAATCGCTGTTAGACTACCTTTGCAATATCCAGCGAAAATAACGACCCGTCTACATACTTTAGGTAGGTACCTACCTACGGGCTTACGTCTGAGCTTTTTTCAGACGTCCGCCTTAAATAACGACCCGTCTACATACTTTAGGTAGGTACCTACCTTCGGGCTTACGTCTGAGCTTTTTTCAGACGTCCGCCTTTTTTGGGTACCTTGTGCTTGCTGTCGAATAGACTAATAGAGGGTAAAACGCCCTGTCAGTGAGAGAGAAAAAACATCTAGGTAGAAATAACGACCCGTCTACATACTTTAGGTAGGTACCTACCTTCGGGCTTACGTCTGAGCTTTTTTCAGACGTCCGCCTTTTTTGGGTAACTTGTGCTTGCTGTCGAATAGACTAATAGAGGGTAAAACGCCCTGTCAGTGAGAGAGAAAAAACATCTAGGTACCAACCTGAGTAGGTAGGTAGCTGGGTAATCTGGGTATGGGTATACTTTATTTTATAAGAAAGTAAGTAGGTCCCTTGTTCAGACGGTGGTCGTGTGTATGCAGCCTAAATACGTGAAAAAAAGTGCATCGTGTGAACTAGAACAACAAAAGTTTTTTCTCTGTGGCCAATCAAAATACAGAAAAATGAAAAATATTTTCGACAGGCATCAATGATCAGTGGCCATTTTCTTTACTTTGGAGCTTTGGACTTTTCTCTGTGGCCAATCAAAATACAGAAAAATGAAAAATATTTTCGACAGGCATCAATGATCAGTGGCCATTTTCTTTACTTTGGAGCTTTGAGCTTTGGACATTTGGACTTTTATCATTTCTCATTTCTTTCGGCGAATTTCGCATATCTGAAATCCCTTTGAAGTTTATTCCCTGTAGTAAATTGCAGTGAAAATAGCCATTTAGTAGTGGAACTTATTCATGTTCAATAATTCATAATAGTTCCACCAGTACTTTTCATAGTTATCCATTTTCTTGATCACCGCCTAAGCGCCTGAGGTAAGTCCCTTTGCACGCTTTCTTTGATAAGTTCTTAGACGTCATCACGAAAAAATGGCTGCCCGCAAAAATTATAGGGGCTCAACCAAATGACAATTTTTTTCGAGATAGAGTCCTATTCCGATTTAAAAGTACCCAAAAAGTGCATTGGCGCACTCAAAAACGTCCAAAACGGTCCCTAAATCTTTTCATAGTTATCCATTTTCTTGATCACCGCCTAAGCGCCTGAGGTAAGTCCCTTTGCACGCTTTCTTTGATAAGTTCTTACATTTGATCATTTGAACAAAACTTGCACTCCCTCATGTGTTAAAACATAGGCTCTAGTTTCCTATAACTTTCTCCGTTATTGTTTCAGTCGAGTATGTCTGACGCCAGTCGATCTCCCAGTAATGCCAGTAGGAATGGAAGAAGTGTTAGCAGAAGCCACTCACGATCCTCATCCCCCCCTAGAAGGAGAGTGTCAAGAAGCCGTAGTAGAGATCAACACAGTCCCTCCCGTAGTCCTCGCAGCCGTAGTAGAACCCCCATTGATGGAGCCAGACTCCATATTAGTGACATTGGTATTTGAATTTGTTTTTCTTGTCCTCGCAGCCGTAGTAGAACCCCCATTGATGGAGCCAGACTCCATATTAGTGACATTGGTATTTGAATTTGTTTTTCTTGTTGAGATGTGAGATGGTTTGAGAGCTGGGTCTTGTGAACGACCACCGATAGAATGGGAAAATGGTTGCTGTTCTACTTAGGATGAACATCATTAGACATCCAGTGTATACATGTTGTGATACCAGTAGCTCTTGTACTGTTGTGTGGGAGCAGCAGACAAAGTAGTGATGTTCATGCTTGCTGCCCCTTAAAAAATTGGTGCATTTATATGGCTATGGTGTCTGTGGAGAGAGACATTGAATGCCTCAAATTTAACCCATGGTAATTTTTCATTTTATTTCTTTACCTAAATTTAAGTCAAATTTAACAGTAAAAATCCAGAGGTTATTCTCAGTGATTTGCATGAAACTTCAATCTTTTATTAGCTAGCTTAATACTTTGAAACTGCTAGAGATAAACATCAGCACTCCTCTTTAATAAAGCTGTTTAACATGACACCCTATAATTTGCAACCTCTGAATCTACCATTTGTATTTTGTCATTTAGGTGTCAAGTTTTTTTTTTTTTTTTTTTTTTTTCCTCCAAGGAATGTTAGTTTTATGCTCCAACCAACTTTCATTAATTATTTATTATTAAGCCTTTTAGTATTCACCCATTTTATATATTTCTTCTCTTCTCAGGTTACCACATTTCAAGCAGAGATTTGGAGAGAGAATTCCGCAAATATGGCCGTCTGATGGAGGTTTGGATGTCTAAATCACGTACAAGCCCCACCTTTGCATTTGTTGTCTACCGTCACATGAAAGATGCACAGAAAGCTATGCGTGAAATGGATGGAGTGTAAGTAATGTAAAAAATGTAAATGCAATTTCTTTGTGTTATTATGTCACAACTTTGGTGCTCATGTACAAGCCCCACCTTTGCATTTGTTGTCTACCGTCACATGAAAGATGCACAGAAAGCTATGCGTGAAATGGATGGAGTGTAAGTAATAAACTATTTGTGGTGGTGTGCCTATAAGTAGGTACTTCTCATACATAATTTAGATTAGAATGTGTCAGCATTTCGTCGCTATGCGCATTTACATGTCATAGCTACTCATTTTCCTCACGAGGCTGAGTGGGCCCCGCAACAAGCTCTCCTTTCATGATTCTTCTCTGCAGACAATCTCTTCTCAGGATGTGACCCAGCCAACTTCTTTTCCTGTTCACTATGGTTCTCAGCATTTCTCTTTTCTCATCAACTCTTCTCAGCACTTCTTCATTCCTGACTCTATCTGACCACTTGATTCCTTCCAGCCTTCTCCACACCCACATCTCAAAGCTCTCCAAATATTTCTCTTCTTTCTTCCTCATCGTCCACGTTTCTGCCCGATACAGCATCACACTCCATATGTAACACTTTGCAAATCTCTTCCTCAGCTTCAGCGGTATCCTTCTTGTGGTCAGTAGGTCCTTGACTTTCTCAAATGCTATCTTCCCCATTCCTATTCTGCTTCTGATTTCTTCTGTGCAGCTTCCATTTGATTTTAGTAATCCTCCCAGGTATCTGAAGTTTTCTACTTGCTCAAGTCTCTGGCCTTCTAGTGTTAGATTTATTCTTCTTTCTGTTTTCCCAATCCTTCTCTCAGTCAATGAAACACATGTACAGGTTCTTGTTCACTTCTATCATTTTCTCTTACATCATCCACATACATCCCATTGCATCTCTCGTTCCTCTTCCCTTCCTGAATCTAAACGGATCCTCTCCAAGGTGTTGCTTGATCTTACTTTCAATTCTTTTGATTCCCTAATCTATTGCTTATTAACTTAAAGGGCTCTAGAACAAAAACCTCTTCTATTTAACAGTTTTTTCACCTTATTTTCTCAGGTCAATCAATGGAAATCGCATTAGAGTGTCAATTGCCAGACCACGCTCTTGGTCTTCTCGCAAATCAGGAGGAGGTGGAGGAGGAGGTGGTGGTGGATTCCAGTCAGATCTTCGCTGTTACAGCTGCGGTCGAAGGGGGCACTTTGCTCGTGATTGTCCAGACTCTATGTAAGTATGAGTTATCTTTGCTTTCTGACACATAGATTACTAGAGACTCTTAAGTAATGTGCTCTTACCATCCATATTGCTGCTTGTGTCCATCATCATTACCTACCTACTGTTGCATTGATACCTTCAGAGTTTTACACAGAAAAGGACCTGGTTTTTAATTTTAGGATGTGGTTATTTTTGGGTCTTTTGGGTTAGTAAAAATAGTTGGGGCTAGGGGGCACTTTGCTCGTGATTGTCCAGACTCTATGTAAGTATGAGTTATCTTTGCTTTCTGACACATAAATTACTAGAGACTCTATCAAAAATATGTTATAACTTAATAAAAAAAAAAAAAAAAAAAAAAAAAAAAAAAAATGGAAATTTGGAAAATTCCATAAACCTAATTGATTTTCACTTGGTTCTTCTTGTTCTCCTTCAGTCTGCTTCTTGCCCTAGTCCCAGTCCCAGTCCCAGCTCCTTCCATTGACCTGCAGTATTTATGAATTTTTTTAAGTCACTTTTAAATTGGCCAACAAAGTTAACAAAAAATATATGTGTAATCTTGAACTTGGAAGCAAAGTATTCTGTAAATATTCATGTCTGGTCTAAATGGTCATAAATGCTTCACTTCTCTCCTTTTTCCTTTGTCACAGATGCATCCTTTGTATGTCCTACTTACTTCCTTAGTCTTTGTCTTGTCTCAAGTTGAATATCTGTACCTCATTTTAATTACTTATACACAAATGCCTTTGGGGCAAATATTTTACTATAGCTTACTGATTCAAGCTCTTATTTTTCTCATCATTCAGGCGTTGATGTAATGAATTGAGTTATGTGAAATGATGGGTTTGCACATTTTGGTTTGCCAATCACAAGCAGAAATTTTCTTCAGTGATGATTGTGGCAGAATTGTTTGGCATGTGTTAGGCAGGCAGTTGACAAAGAGGATTGGCAAACACATGGGCGATTTTATGTGTTTATTACCACATCAATGTTGAAATGGGTTTTGGCAGAAATTTAACAATTATGTGGTTTTCCTGGTGCCTTTGAGTTTTGTGGAAGACAACTAGTTGGTTGACTTGTGGTGTGAGTCTACTCTCATTATCATGGTAGGTAAAATTGTAAGTTTTTTTTTATGTTTAGTTCCAGGTTTGAGTTTTGTGGAAGACAACTAGTTGGTTGACTTGTGGTGTGAGTCTACTCTCATTATCATGGTAGGTAAAATTGTAAGTTTTTTTATGTTTAGTTCCAGGCATTTCCCCCTTGATATCACTTTGGTGGGCGTAAACGTCCTGGGTTCATTTACAAACACAACATTGGGTATACTTACCCACCTACTTTTTTTTTTCTTTCAGTCTTGAACAATAATAATTTTCCAAATTTCATAGATAGGTAGGTATGTAGGTAGCTAAGTAAAAATTTTGGTGTACTACCAATAGGTAGAAAATAAAATCGATGTTTCATTAAACCTTAATATTTTTGTTTCTTCGAGTTTTATTTTCGTATTATTTCATTTTTCTAGGTCTCTAATTAAGAATGGGCAAATTAGATTAATTTTATTATTAGCCCCTTGCTATCACTTTGGTGGGCGTAAACGTCCTGGGTTCATTTACAAACACAACATTGGGTATACTTACCCACCTACTTTTTTTTTCTTTCAGTCTTGAATAATAATAATTTTCCAAATTTCTAAAGAAATTCCATTCTATATTACTAACAATTTAATAACCATATTAAGTTAAAAGAATGTGCCTGCATCACAATCAGTACAAAGATTTTCAATTAATTTTATTTTGATCATTTTCAGGGACCGTGACAGATCTCCACGCCGCTCAAGTTACAGAAATGGACGTTAGGTGAAGTGATTATTTTGATGAAACTTTAGCTTCTTTATTACTATTTTTCTTGACAGTCTTTTGACAGGTTATGTTGAAAGTTATTTGTTCTATTGAAGAAAGAATAGCTATTGTTTTATGTAGGTTATATTTAAACAAGTTTAAATTAATTTTTACTTTCTATTTTTCTTGACAGTTCTGTGAAAGGTTCTGTGCTGCAAAAGAATTGTTCTCTTGAAGAAGAAGAAGAAGAAAAAGAATTGTTCTCTTGAAGAAGAAGAAGAAGAAGAAGAAGAAGAACAAGTTTAAATTAATTTTTACTTTCTATTTTTCTTGACAGTTCTGTGAAAGGTTCTGTGCTGCAAAAGAATTGTTCTCTTGAAGAACAAGAAGAAGAGGAAGAAAAAGAAGAAGAAACCTAATGTTTTATTTAGGATATTTTTAAATGTAAATAAGTTTAAATTTGTTTTGTGTGTTAATTAGATTTTTTGTTTCACATTGCTCTTGTAATTTGATTGACAAACATTGAAATATTATATAAACGTAGGGAGTACAAACATTGAAAGATTGAAACATATAGTAGGATCGTAGGATGTCAAAATATTATAATGAAATTATTATGTTCAAGTCAAATATCAAAGATTTTATTCTAGGATTTATAGGTATTCATTTAGTTTTGCTTGGATATGATTTCACCTATTATTATTTTGCTGCAAAAAAAGCAAGTTTTCATTTCTCACATTGCCTATTTTATTGATTACAATTCTAATGAACTAAGGTAAATATTTACATTATAGGTATTCATTTAGTTTTGCTTGGATATGATTTCACCTATTATTATTTTGCTGCAAAAAAAGCAAGTTTTCATTTCTCACATTGGCTATTTTATTGATTACAATTATTCTAATGAACTAAGGTAAATATTTATGTAGAGATTATCAAAGCTACATGATGCCTATTTTATTGATTACAATTCTAATGAACTAAGGTAAATATTTACATAGAGATTATCAAAGCTACATGATCTTGTGAGTAGCAGAACTGCGGGCTGATGTCATCAATTCAGTGTGGGGTTTTATCTGTAGGTAGGTATACATACAGTAAGTAGGTAGCCTAGGTACCTATGGTATAAAAAGAAATCTATAATATAAGTATAATACCTACAGAGTTATACAAAAATAAAATATCACCTTATTTTCATTCCATACCAACTAAAGTGTTGTTTTACATGTTTGAAATGTATTGGGTTACCCCGTGTACAAAGTTGGAACTCCTATGGGATTTATGTGGCCGAATAGCGGCTGAACCGTACGTTTCTCGAGCTCGGGCTCAAGGAGTTTGACCGCCTTGGCCTCTTCTATACGTTATGGTCTTGGAATGAAAACTTAAAATTTTCAGAGACACGAACGCGAGCCTTTTGAAAACTTTATCCAGAAAGAGAAACATTTAACATTTCATCTTCACGGATCACGGAAGAGATCGCAGATTTTGCTGGAGGGAGTCTGCTAGAAAAAAATCGTACTCGTACGGTAATTCACGGTTCGGTATTTTCGTCTCCTAGAAAACATCGTGTGAAAAGCGACTTGTAAATGCAGCAGAGAAAAAATGTTTTGTAAACTTTTATCAGCGCGGTAAAATTCAAATATTTTTACATGGGAGTTTGGGAAATTTGTTGGTGTTTGAACTTTTTGACAGTTTTGACTAGCCTTAGTTAGCTTAGTTGGAATAATTGGTAGTCTAGTGCGTCTGCCGTCTGCCTTGTAAGCGTGTCCACCTAATGCGGTGTGTGCTCATCAAGTATCTGCGTATCTGTGAGTGGCTGGCCCAAGTAATAATACAAATGAAGTAATCTAAGGCGCGTTTCGCACTGAGGTAACACGTCGTAAGTAGCAAGTTGCAAGATGCTGTATGGCCATTGTGGAAGCAGCCTCTTGTGGGTAAGTTGCTAATCCGTGTTGAAAAATGGCATTTAACAAGATATTGAATGCCCACTTCTGTGCCTGAGTGGTCAAGAGCACTTATTATCAACCTGGACCCTGGGTTCGAATCCCGGCAGGGCGGAAATTTTCTGACCTAACTTTTCCGTTCTTGGATAGGACGTAAAAAAAATTACTTTGGAGTAATTTGAATGTATTATTTACATAGAGATTATCAAAGCTACATGATCTTGTGAGTAGCAGAACTGCGGGCTGATGTCATCAATACTTAGATCTATTCAGTGTGGTGTTTTATCTGTAGGTAGGTATACTATACATAATATTTATGTAGAGATTATCAAAGCTACATGATGCCTATTTTATTGATTACAATTCTAATGAACTAAGGTAAATATTTACATAGAGATTATCAAAGCTACATGATCTTGTGAGTAGCAGAACTGCGGGCTGATGTCATCAATACTTAGATCTATTCAGTGTGGGGTTTTATCTGTAGGTAGGTATACATACATAAACATAAGTAAGTAGGTAGCCTAGGTACCTATAGTATAAAAAGAAATCTATAATATAAGTATAATACCTACAGAGTTATACAAAAATAAAATATCACCTTATTTTCATTCCATACCAACTAAAGTGTTGTTTTACATGTTTGAAATGTATTGGGTTACCCCATGTACAAAGTTGGAACTCCTATGGGACTTATGTGGCCGAATAGCGGCTGAACCGTACGTTTCTCGAGCTCGGGCTCAAGGAGTTTGACCGCCTTGGCCTCTTCTATACGTTATGGTCTTGGAATGAAAACTTAAATTTTTCAGAGACACGAACGCGAGCCTTTTGAAAACTTTATTCCGGAAGAGAAACATTTCATCTTCACGGAAGAAAGATTGCAGATTTTGCTGGAGGGAGTCTACTAGAAAAAAAATCGTACTCGTACGGTAATTCACGGTTCAGTATTTTTGAAAACTTAAAATTTTCAGAGACACGAACGCGAGCCTTTTGAAAACTTTATCCAGAAAGAGAAACATTTAACATTTCATCTTCACGGAAGAGATCGCAGATTTTGCTGGAGGGAGTCTGCTAGAAAAAAATCGTACTCGTACGGTAATTCACGGTTCGGTATTTTCGTCTCCTAGAAAACATCGTGTGAAAAGCGACTTGTAAATGCAACAGAGAAAAAATGTTTTGTAAACTTTTATCAGCGCGGTAAAATTCAAATATTTTTATTTTTACATGGGTGTTTGGGAAATTTGTTGGTGTTTGAACTTTTTGACAGTTTTGACTAGCCTTAGCCTCTAGCCTTAGTTTTAGTTCTTAGTTAGCTTTTAGCTTAGTTGGAATAATTGGTAGTGCGTCTGCCGTCTGCCTTGTAAGCGCTAGGCCTAGGGTTCGATTCCCGCCCGGGGCGGATTTTATCCTGATGTGATAACGTTCGTTCTCGGAACGGCTGGCTTTCTCCTAACTCCTATCCTGTCTTCCTTCTCTCTTTGATTTCGGGACGATAAGACCATAGCATTTACAGTTCCCTCTGTCAAACCTCTTTAGAAAAATGAACTTTTTGAGGGAAGGGAACTGGGAAGTGCAAGTAGGAATGGAGTCTATGATTTTATCTTTCAACTGGATTGATACTCATGTATTTCATGTCTCCGAAGATTGTGAAGATAGGAAAGCAGTTATGAGTCTTTAGGATTAATCTCTAGAAAACTCTCCTTTAAAAGTTACCTTGTTAGTGCCAACTTCAGAGATGGTGTATAAAATTTGGTAAGTGAAACAAGAAACTAATACCTACCTATTAGAAACCTACCTACTTACTAGGTAATTCTGAGTTCCGATCTATTATGTCTGAGACAGGATGCATCCAAAGTGTGGTTCAGTAGATTGCCTGCCTGTAAGCACTAAGGATTAATCTCTAGAAAACTCTCCTTTAAAAGTTACCTTGTTAGTGCCAACTTCAGAGATGGTGTATAAAATTTGGTAAGTGAAACAAACTAATACCTACCTATTAGAAACCTACCTACTTACTAGGTAATTCTGAGTTCCGATCTATTATGTCTGAGACAGGATGCATCCAAAGTGTGGTTCAGTAGATTGCCTGCCTGTAAGCACTAGGTCACAGGTTCTTCAACTCCCACCCAGGACAGACTTTGTACTAAACAGAAAAGGTTAGTTGTTAGAACAACTGACTCTCACCTTGTCCTCATTATAGTTACTGTTCCCTCTATCAGACATCTTGAATTTTTTTCCAAGTTATCAAGTTGTCACAACAATGGAAGATGCCAGCCTTCAATTCCTGTTACTTTCTATTCCTAGTTTCATAGAGAGTTATGGATTAATCTCTAGAAAAATCTCTTTTAAAAGTTACCTTGTTAGTGCCAACTTCAGAGATGGTGTATAAAATTTGGTAAGTGAAACAAGAAACTAATACCTACCTATTAGAAACCTACCTACTTACTAGGTAATTCTGAGTTTTATGTCTGAGACAGGATGCATCCAAAGTGTGGTTCAGTAGCTTGCCTGCCTGTAAGCACTAGGTCACAGGTTCTTCAACTCCCACCCAGGACAGACTTTGTACTAAACAGAAAAGGTTAGTTGTTAGACCAACTGACTCTCACCTTGTCCTCATTAGTTACTGTTCCCTCTATCAGACATCTTGAATTTCCTTCCAAGTTATCAAGTTGTCACAACAATGGAAGGTGCCAGCCTTCAATTCCTGTTACTTTCTATTCCTAGTTTCATAGAGAGTTATCATTTTGTATGTTCTCATTTTGGCAGTATGGTGTCGGATTTCTTCTATCCAAATGTGGGTGGAGTGGAAGAGCACATATTCAACCTTTCCCAGTGTTTACTGCAAAGAGGTCACAAAGTGATTGTCCTCACACATTCCTACAAAGATAGAGTTGGAATCAGATACATGACTAATGGACTCAAAGTAAGTATTCAATATATGTTGTTGTTGTTGTTGCTGTAGCGGTGCCTCCTTTTGTCACAAATCCTCCTCGTCCATGTTCTCACCCAGTAGACCCAGGAATGTAGCTGCCTCCCTTGGATGGGTCCATAGGTCCAAAGGAGTTAGTGGTGTAGGATTGTTGGGGCAGTTTTCCACAAGTTTGGCCATGCCTCGGGATGAACTAGCGGGATTCCGGAGCGAAGCGACAGAATTCAGCTAGTATATATATATAAATAGCTACCAACATACTTATACAACACCCAACCCAAAATAATCTACTCATCATTATTTTCCAGGTATACTACTGCCCCATCAAAACATTCTACAACCAATCCATTCTCCCCACCATGGTTTGTTCCATTCCTCTCGTACGCCATATTCTATTGAGAGAAGAAATTTCCATTGTACATGGCCATTCTGCTTTTTCAGCTTTAGCCCATGAAACTATGATGATTGCTAGGCTGTTGGGATTGAAGGTAATTGATTATTGTCTAATTGAATATACTTACGTGTGGAAAGAATTTATTAATATAAAATAATGATGGATTGCAATGTTAAGAGACAGGCCAAGTTCCGGCCTGAGCACACCAGTGTGTATATTACATGAAACATTTTGACACATTTTCACCCCTATCATAACTCCGTAAGAGACAGGCCAAGTTCCGGCCTGAGCACGCCAGTGTGTATATTACATGAAACATTTTGACACATTTTCACCCCTATCATAACTCCGCTAATTTTCCACCTAACGTCACGAAATTTGGACCATATGTTAAGCTATACATTCTTACTGTGCCTGCGAAATTCCAAAGTTCTAGCTTTAACAGAAGGGGTAGAAAGAACGGCTTGAAAATCGCTTACTTAAGTAGCACATATTTTCTGTTCCAGACTGTGTTCACAGATCATTCTCTGTTTGGCTTTGCAGATTCATCTGCCATAGTCACTAACAAGTGTTTGGAAATATCTCTAGCGGGATGTAATCACTGCATTTGTGTGTCCCATATTGGGTAAGTTCTTGTTTTAAAAGACAGATTTTCTTTCTTCAAAATATAGGTAACATTAATGTAAGTTGTAAGATTGTAAGTATGTGGGTTTCATAGAGTTGCATTTACCAATAAGAATGTGATTCTGCATTTATTTTCAATTTATTTACGTAAGTTGTAAGATTGTAAGTATGTGGGTTTCATAGAGTTGCATTTACCAATAAGAATGTGATTCTGCATTTATTTTCAATTTATTTATTTGGTTGATAAGTATTAAGTAGGCCTACAAATTTGTTTCCCCCCATATCAACATTGGACTCCCAAGATACTTAAGTAGCACATATAATAAGTTGGCTACCTGTTTGGTTTGCTTCTAGGAAAGAAAACACAGTACTCCGAGCCAGGGTGAATCATTATAATGTGTCAGTTATCCCCAATGCTGTGGACACTACTGTGTTTGTACCTGATGTTTCCAGAAGATCTCACAATGAAAGTAAGTATCTATTAAAGGTGATAGTTTGCAGCTAATAGGCACTTGAGTGATGAAGGAGTGAAAGTGAAGCGAGCTTATTTGTTAAATAGATATTATTCCAACACTGCCTTAACATGAAGATCATATATTCATATCAAATAGGTTAATAGGGACTTCTTTCAAACGTTTACTCGAATATTCTGGTAGTCCTCACAAAAATTGTACCGATTCTGTTATCACTTTTGCGAGGATATTAATTTGAACTAAATGTTTGCTGAGATGTCTCTCTGATTTTTCCTGTATATTCTATTTATTCTCCCCACTTATTGTTTGTTCTTCCTCGATTTTTTTCCCCCTTGGTAATTCCAAATTTCGCATTTCCCGCCCCAAATATGTCTGTGATATTAGATAAGTTTATTTTTAGTGCTATCCATTACGTTATTCATTTAAATACGTAGTTAGTATTTTTTATTTCCATTTACCCCTGTATACTTTTTACAATATACTCTTTTTCCATTTTATTATCAGACATGTTTTCTTCGATTTTTCTTTCATGTTGCATGTTGGTTAACTGGTATGTTGATGTGTTGTCAAGGATTATCTTAAAATTTCAAGTATGTATGCAACATATTTTTTTGGTAGATATCTGTTTGCTATTTTTTCTTCTTTCATGTCAATATTATTAGGAAAGTGTGGGTATGTGTGAAATTGTGAATTTGTTTCAATTCCCCATCAGCTGACTTGACAGTATTAAAGAAATGATTCTTATTGTAATATTCGTGCTTTGTATACTTACACTAGGACATGAAGGCAATAGTACCAATGAGAACCACTAGGAGTGCTAACGACATTGACATGGTGGCCCCGCCTCCACACAGTGTAACGTATTTCTCCTGTAATGAAGAAGAAAAATAGATGACAATACTTTACTGGACTAGTGCCTGTATGGGATAAAAGTAGTATCTCATACGTACAAAAGAACGTATTTACCTACATCTACTTATTAAGAGTAATATATCACATCTAATATATAAAAATGAATGTGTGTGTGTGTTCGATGAAGTTTTACCTCCTGAACTGATTTACCTCACTGAACCCAACGTTCCTTGTAAGTCAACTTGAAATTTCGAATCCATTCTTCTTGGTTGTTATTATTATATACTTACTCATTCACAGGGGGATTTTCTTTGGAAGGCGAACATTTTATACGCCCACCGTAATAATGCTGGGGTTTAGCAACTTGCGGTTGAGACGAAACAAGGATTTCTCTATACTTCATACCCAGGTCAACCTCGGATTGAACTCAATTGTATTATAAGTACCTACTTATAAAATGCTACCGTTGTTTACACGTGGTGTCTTTTTTCACATTTTCCAGACTTCAAGTTGTAAGTACGCGAGTTGGAGGTATACCTGAAGTTTTACCTCCTGAACTGATTTACCTCACTGAACCCAACGTTCCTTGTAAGTCAACTTGAAATTTCGAATCCATTCTTCTTGGTTATTATTATATACTTACTAATTCACAGGGGGATTTTCTTTGGAAGGCAAACATTTTATACGCCCACCGTAATAATGCTGGGGTTTAGTAACTTGCGGTTGAGACGAAACGAGGATTTCTCTATACTTCATACGCAGGTCAACCTCGAATTGAACTCAATCCTGAGACAATCCAAGGTGTTAAAACTCGACCTAAATATATAATTATATAAGTATGACATATTGGTTTACAAAGATGACGTGTTCCTTTCTGGTTCTTCCCATAATATGTCAAAATATATAAGACCTTGGTTATGTCAAGACCTTGGTTAGACTGTGAGGTCAAAAGGACTTTTCAGTCCCATTCCAGCAGGATTAACAAGGTACATATTCTATTCTACACACTACATATTTCTCTCTTCCAGCCTTGATAGCGGGCATCGAATCCGCCATCTCTGATCTCAAGAACGGTAGAGCTATCTCGCCGTTCAAATGTCACGAGACGGTCAAATCTCTGTATAACTGGGTCGATGTTTCTGAGCGAACTGAGATCGTGTACAAACGAGTAACCCAGGAGGAGACTAAAAGTGTGTCGGAAATATTAAAATGGTAAATAAGAACTATTATCACTTGTAATTAGGTATTTTATAAGTCACTTTATTGGCTAAACTTCTTAGGTAAATAACAAAGAATACACAGTGAGCTGGACTCCTAATTTCTAGGAGTCAATTAATTTCTAAAGAAACATATTAAGTATCTAATTAAATCTAGGAAACATATTTGTATGATTTTACCGGAGGGAATTTAACTTAAATTTAAAACTTTCCACAAATTTCGACTTAAAATAAGATTTTATTTACATGTCTAGCTACCTATAAATTAATGTCATTTGTCAAGTAAAGATAGTTCCTCGGTAGGAAAGTTGTTAAAGGCACTTATCTGGTAAGTAGGAGGGTGCGGGTTTGAATTCCAAACGAGGCATGCAATGTGACTTAAGCCAGCCACTCACTATCAAGTAGACCTGACAGACGGACCTTTTCAACCGTACCTGTCAGGTCCACCTAATGCGGTGTGTGCTCATCAAGTATCTGCGTATCTGTGATTGGCTGGACTAAGTAATAATACAAATGAAGTAATCTAAGGCGTCCACCTAATGCGGTGTGTGCTCATCAAGTATCTGCGTATCTGTGAGTGGCTGGCCCAAGTAATAATACAAATGAAGTAAATGGTCTGGTCTTTGAAGATGCATGCTACGTAGCATCTTGCGACTTGCTACTTGCGACGTGTTACCTCAGTGTGAAAGCCGCCTAAGGGTTAAGTATAGGTATAGGGTAGTAGGATCTGACTCATTGACTGAGTTGTCCACTGAAGAGAGTAGTTCTTTTTATAATGACCTAACGGTCAATGTTCCAGACATTTGTAAACAAACATATTGTCTGATCAACTTTCATCATTTTACGTTTTCAGTCACCTTGCTACGGGAGTGTTCCCATTTCTACTCGTCATAAGTCTCATGTATTTACTGCTCAAACTGTTGGATTGGTGGGTTCCTAAGAAGGTAAGACTAAAGGTGTGTCCACACATAGTCAACCGGCCGTCGATCGATGTCGACTGAATCGTCCACACTGCCTCGTAACATAGATTTACCTCGTCGATCGACGGCCAGTCGACTATGATTAGACATACCTTAAGATCAACAAATACTATAAACATAAACCAAGTACCTCTACTACTAAATTTACGGCCCTTTCATACTAGACGATTGTGTCTTGGCAAGTACCTACGTTGATAGGTAGATCGAGTGAACAAGTTCTTGGAACTTGAGAGAAATAAAGATAACTTGGTTTTACACAAGTTGAAATTAATTAATATCTACAAATAAAAAGAAATGCAAGAAAAAAGGTTCACAAGGTGAGGAAACCCAATGAAATATACATAATATACATCATAATATCTACAAATAAAAAGAAATGCAAGAAAAAAGGTTCACAAGGTGAGGAAACCCAATGAAATATACATAATATACATCATACATAAGACATAACTTAACAGAAATGTTGAACTTTTAGCACAATGGGACATCTTGTTCTAAGCTGACAGTCCAGATAAAGTGCTACTAAGGCCAGCCACTCACTATCAGGCAGACCTGACAGGTGGACCTGATCAGGTGTAACTGTCAGGTCTACCTGATAGTTAGTGGCTGGCCTTATGACTGTATAAGTACCTTTGACATTAAAGTAATAATAATAATAATAATATACACCACCGAGGCAAGTAATACAGGAAAGTCAGCATGTCAGCTTAGAACAAGATGTCCCATTGTGCTAAAAGTTCAACATGTCTCGTTCTTCTCTTCCACAGGATATTGATATCGCTCGCAACTTCAAATTCCCACAGAATCTCCTTCAGTCTACATTTCCAACTGGATCAGAACGTCTTGAGTCAGGAGATCATAGTGTAGGCAACCACATATCAATGCTCAAATCAGGACCCGCTGATTTAAGCTGCGATCAGGATTCCCACAGAATCTCCTTCAGTCTACATTTCCAACTGGATCAGAACGTCTTGAGTCAGGAGATCATAGTGTAGGCAACCACATATCAGTGCTCAAATCAGGACCCGCTGATTTAAGCTGCGATCAGAATCAAAGTAAGAAGTCAACGATCAAACGGAAAAGTAAGCGATTTTAATTTCTTATTAAGAGATTAATTACGGATTTCACCAATCTTCGTTTTAGCCCCTAACCCCTAACAGCCTGTTTGCTTAACAGCTCTGTTAAGCCTATACAAATCAAATGGTACTCAACAGGCTGTTAGGTCGCCTGGCCTTCTAGGGACTGAAAAAATATTGGTGAAATCCACCCTAAGATGTAATTATGTGTATTTCAGATCCATGTCTGAAAGAAATGATGTTGTATTTCACAAGCTAAAGTGATTTATCTATAGGAAAATATTGACAAAATTCAGAAAAACTTACCGTATTCGTAAAGTACAACACACTCTTTCAGGAATCGGGTATATGTATTAAGAAGATCAGGGGCATATTAGATCAGTTGAAGAGGACTGATAAGTCCAATACAGCTGTCCTAGTCTGATTCTAAGATATTAAAACCTTATGTGCAGAGTCATGTCTGTCCAGGTATATGTACGAATGTATGTACATATTTGTTAAATAGATATTATTCCAACACTGCCTTAACATGAAGATCATATATTCATATCAAATAGGTTAATAGGGACTTCTTTCAAACGTTTACTCGAATATTCTGGTAGTCCTCACAAAAATTGTACCGATTCTGTTATCACTTTTGCGAGGATATTAATTTGAACTAAATGTTTGCTGAGATGTCTCTCTGATTTTTCCTGTATATTCTATTTATTCTCCCCACTTATTGTTTGTTCTTCCTCGATTTTTTTCCCCCTTGGTAATTCCAAATTTCGCATTTCCCGCCCCAAATATGTCTGTGATATTAGATAAGTTTATTTTTAGTGCTATCCATTACGTTATTCATTTAAATACGTAGTTAGTATTTTTTATTTCCATTTACCCCTGTATACTTTTTACAATATACTCTTTTTCCATTTTATTATCAGACATGTTTTCTTCGATTTTTCTTTCATGTTGCATGTTGGTTAACTGGTATGTTGATGTGTTGTCAAGGATTATCTTAAAATTTCAAGTATGTATGCAACATATTTTTTTGGTAGATATCTGTTTGCTATTTTTTCTTCTTTCATGTCAATATTATTAGGAAAGTGTGGGTATGTGTGAAATTGTGAATTTGTTTCAATTCCCCATCAGCTGACTTGACAGTATTAAAGAAATGATTCTTATTGTAATATTCGTGCTTTGTATACTTACACTAGGACATGAAGGCAATAGTACCAATGAGAACCACTAGGAGTGCTAACGACATTGACATGGTGGCCCCGCCTCCACACAGTGTAACGTATTTCTCCTGTAATGAAGAAGAAAAATAGATGACAATACTTTACTGGACTAGTGCCTGTATGGGATAAAAGTAGTATCTCATACGTACAAAAGAACGTATTTACCTACATCTACTTATTAAGAGTATTATATCACATCTAATATATAAAAATGAATGTGTGTGTGTGTTCGAACTTTATGCCTGGCCAAACCGCTCATCCGATTGCTATGAAACTTTGTCAACTTATTGCTTGCACTCCCGTGAAGGTTAAGTATAGACTATTTTCCGGTTCGTTTTTGTTAAGCTACGCCGAGCAAGACCACTAAATGGATGACTGACATGAACGGCCATGCCTTAAGGATTCACGAGCAGAAATCCGGAGCGAAGCGACGGGTTTCGGCTAGCCTCCTATGAAATGTAGAAAAGAAAAACCCCCAGATTTCTTTGAAACATTAAACTCTTCTATTGAACAGGCTTCGTTAGGCCAGCCACTCACTATCAGGTAGATCTGACAGACGAACCTTTTCAGCCGTACCTATCAGGTCTATCTGATGGTGTGTGTGCTCATCAGTTATCAGGTAGACCTGATAGGTAGACCTGAGCAGGTGTACCTCTCAGGTCTACCTGATAGTGAGTGGCTTTCCTTAGTGCGTGGAAGAATTGCTATAGACTCTTGCTGATTAATACTTCACTTTAATTTGCTGGTTATAGTTTACCTGCTGATAATTAAAGTTTACCTTTGGATGCTGATTGAAGCAGCCCGCCATGCGTCGCCTAGGTAACAGGTTGATGTAGTGCTTATTGCACGCAGGATCTTGAGCATTAGGGTCTGTTCTCATGTAGTGATCGTACATAAAGTATGTCTTATCGTATGGTTGATGTAGTGCTTATTGCACGCAGGATCTTGAGCATTAGGGTCCGTTCTCATGTAGTGATCGTACATAAAGTATGTCTTATCGTACTGGTTGTTGTTGCTGATGTTGTATTTGATACGTGTGCTCTCTGATTCGAATCTCCTGTAGCAGCTTTGGTAGAGTGTGTTTACAACGATCAGTAGGAGATTGGTGTGAGGGATTGGCTTCACGAAGAATGGCCTGGAAGGAGAAGTTAGCTACTTGTCAACCAGTTGTGTATAATGCCAGCCTCTCACGCTCAGATCATCAAGGTCTGTCAGACAGTCGGAAGGTGATTGTTGGAAAAAGATCAAGACCTAGGTCTGAGAGACCCGAGTCCAAGGCCTTATCCGCCACATACGTTCCGACGCAACACTCAGAGCGTGAGTGGCAGGTATTAGCGTGGTCAGTTTTAATAAACACAGTTAGGGGATTTTTTTTCCCCGGAATATCTTTCACGGTGAAGTCCAAAAAGTTTTATTTGGGGCAAAAACCAATTAGGGCTACAAAGTTTCGAGCCAAATGAACATTGATAATCCGTAAATACGCGAAAATCAATAGCCTCAAACTTTGAAGATTTTTTTTAATTCTGTAACTTTTGTTTAATTTTGTATTTTTTTTTTTAATTCTGTAACTTTTGTTTAATTTTGTATTTTTTTTTTTAATTCTGTAACTTTTGTTTAATTTTGTATTTTTTTTTTTAATTCTGTAACTTTTGTTTAATTTTGTATTTTTTTTTTTAATTCTGTAACTTTTGTTTAATTTTGTATTTTTTTTTTTAATTCTGTAACTTTTGTTTAATTTTGTATTTTTTTTTTTAATTCTGTAACTTTTGTTTAATTTTGTATTTTTTTTTTTAATTCTGTAACTTTTGTTTAATTTTGTATTTTTTTTTTTAATTCTGTAACTTTTGTTTAATTTTGTATTTTTTTTTTTAATTCTGTAACTTTTGTTTAATTTTGTATTTTTTTTTTTTTTAATTCTGTAACTTTTGTTTAATTTTGTATTTTTTTTTTTTTTAATTCTGTAACTTTTGTTTAATTTTGTATTTTTTTTTTTTTTTAATTCTGTAACTTTTGTTTAATTTTGTATTTTTTTTTTTTTTTAATTCTGTAACTTTTGTTTAATTTTGTATTTTTTTTTTTTTTTAATTCTGTAACTTTTGTTTAATTTTGTATTTTTTTTTTTTTTTAATTCTGTAACTTTTGTTTAATTTTGTATTTTTTTTTTTTTTTAATTCTGTAACTTTTGTTTAATTTTGTATTTTTTTTTTTTTTTAATTCTGTAACTTTTGTTTAATTTTGTCACTGTTGATAATACCTAGATGTAGACTAGAATATACCCTGTCTACATATACTGCCAAAATGAGACTGAAAAGTCCCTTTCCCTTTACTTGCGCAGTCCAAACAAAGTCTTTGTTCAAAAAATGAAATAAAATAATATAATAAACAATTTATTATTATTCAATTCTAGTAAGAAATCATCTTTTCGTTACTTTTTTTAGGAATACATAAATCATTACGAATACTGAATACCATCGGCATAAAAAAAAAGTATCATTGTGGGAGGAAGCACTGTGCAATGTACCTTCCTCCTTTAAAGATATTCTACCGTTGAACCTTTGACACGTTTGGCAACGTAGCCTACTTTTTAGATGACTCCTTGCTGCCATATTCAAATGGATAAGGTATAAATGATAATATTTCCATACCTTGGCTAATGTATTGAACCGACGTACGTCGTCGTATTTAACACGCTATTGCCTAACCATAACCACTACGCCACCGAGCCAGGTGGACAACTTACATTTGCCAGAAAGCTGGCAGAGCTGGTGCTGTTGACATGCTTGTAGCACATGGCCTGGTAGTCAAACATGCGTATCTTCCGAAAGATATTCTTGGCCACCATAGACTCCATGATGGCACCTTCCATCTCTCCGAAGAACAATCCGGTGTGCTCGTGCTCCTCGGAAATAATGACATAGCCATTGCCGTCTATAACGTAACAGTCTAGCTCATCGGAGGTGCAAGACTCCATGCAATCTCGACACTGAAACCAGAATAATGTTGATAAAAAGCCCACTTTGAGGCTTAGGTGTAGGGGCAAACAGTCCTTGTGGTTCGAGGTTTGAGAGGGAAATGTAACAACTGAGGTTTTACCGTCCCGAAATGGAAGAGAGGAGGATGGGATAGGAGAAACCGAGCCATTCCAAGAACGAACCTTACCTGTGTAAAGTAAAGTTCGCCTCGGGCGCGAAACGAATCCGCAACTTAGCTCTTACTAGACAGGCGCGCTACCTTCCAAGCTAACTAGGCTGACTGCTCTTGTTTTGTTTTCCTTGTGTATGATAAACTTCGCCTCGGCACGAACCTAGTGTCCAAAAGGCAGACGCACTACCTTCCAAGCTAACTTAGCTGGCTCTAAAGACAAGAAAGGTCCTGGAAAGTTGTACTTACTGTTTTGGACGTGAAACCAGGAAGAAGATTTGGACTGTAGATTTGTGAATCTGATGCATTGTGTCGTTTGATTTGGCACTTCTATTTCCCATGTGTTTTATAATTCCTTAACTACGTGAAACCAAAGAACCTCGTCCTGAGGGCGGCGTGGGAGAGTTTCAACCCCACCACTGAGCCTGGAGCCTCCAAGCCGCCATCTTTGGTGAAAATGGCGTGCGTCGCGGTCACTTGGAAATCTTTTGTCCCTGAAGACAAACCTGAACACAGAGGACAACAGATAAGACACTGATTTACCCTCAAACTGCACAAGGTTTTGGATTTTGTTGAAATAAGCCAAATTGATTGATCTTCCACAGCTTTGCTTTTCTATCATCATAATCCTCAAACATTTCATTGAATGCTCATGGTCATTCACTAACATTGAGAATTCAGTTCATGTGGATTATTGTGGATCTTTATCAGTCAGTAAAAATAACATTCAAAATGTTCTCGTCTAATGTACTACCCATCTTTCTACCTTAACCCTGAGAAATATGTTTTGCATATATGTAGAGTGTATCTTACCAATTTTATGAGGAACCGAGAACACGAAAGCTTCTGGGTTCAAATGATGCTGTAGGACGGCACTCTTGTACCAATTCTCTTCTAATGCTAGCTTGTCCGTTTCACCGAATTGACTGAAAATAACCACAGTAAGATTTTAGAGGAGCATATCATATTTTGAATTTCCATCATTCTCAGAGGAACAACAGGATACGATATATTATCTGATCTGGGTGCAATAAAGTCGATCTGTTGTGAATCGTAGGTTTACTTTTAACAACTGGATAATTGACCATTAGGTGAAGTTGACTGAATTTCCATCATTCTCAGAGGAACAACAGGATACGATATATTATCTGATCTGGGTGCAATAAAGTCGATCTGTTGTGAATCGTAGGATTACTTTTAACAACTGGATAATAGCAATTAACCATTAGGTGAAGTTAATGCCTGGGGTATCCTGCCATCCACCACTTAATCCTAGAACTCCATTATTGACATCAAATTCATAATTGAGGATATAACTATACGGGGTCATCATTCATAAATGGTTTACTTGGCGTTTGGGAAACAATAATGGTTATTTACAGGGTATGATACTTGGTACGGGCGGAACCTTCTTTCGTGCTTAGCGTGTTATTTACATGGTACAACCAGTGAGAACCTTCGGTTACAGGGTAAAACAGAATCACGTGTTATACAGGGCACTAGGGGGCATATGGGGACGTTTAGGGGGGCGGGGTCATGCCTGTATATCGGATTCTCTAAAGGGGGCACAGAGAAGCACACACGCACGCAGACCTTTGTAACGTATTGGATATATTTACTATCCTCTCTAGCTTGACTGGAAAACTCAGTCTTATAGAACAAGTGACTATTTAGTTCGGACACAGACTCTTCATGCTTCATGGATTCGACCAATGACGAGTCCAGCGTTGTTTCCTGCAAAACAGAGGATACAATTCCATGTCTCGGTTAGGATTGAATCCTTCTTTCCACTAGTCATTTTAAATACACATTTTTACTTGAAATTCCTGTATATAACACTGCAGATATGTCTTTATGAAATCTTGGAATTTATTATTTGTGTTACTTACTCTTCTCCGGATTGTGGATCTTTGATATATTGCCACCTGGTCAGACCACCCTGGGTAGCTACAAACCGCAACGAAGCGTTGTATTTCTCCACAAGTTCTACTCTGAAAGCAAACAACCAATGGCACATTTGACTAGCTTCCTACCAGGTTCATACTACGTTTTACTAGGTTCATTACAGGTTTAAAAAAGAATCATGCCGGATTTGACTAAATTTATACCGGATTTGACTTAATTCATAGTTATTTTTGTTTGGGTTTCATTTGGTCTGGATGAAGAGGTGCCTCAACCTCAAACAATTGGAGTTACATAACATCAAATAAAGTGGGATACGAGCTTCACATTTATGTAGAATGCAATATTTGGAGAATTGGAGTTACATAACATCAAATAAAGTGGGATACGAGCTTCACATTTATGTATACGTAGAATGCAATATTTGGAGAATTGGAGTTACATAACATCAAATAAAGTGGGATACGAGCTTCACATTTATGTAGAATGCAATATTTGGAGAATTGGAGATACATGACATCAAATAAAGTGGGAAACGAGCTTCACAATGCAATTGATAATGCTCCGAATGCTGACATACATATAGGGAAACAGCCTCGAGAAAAACAAAGTGATTCCGGTCAAACAATTGAGAAATTACAGGTAGATTTCATCGTTAATTAATCATAACTTACCGTGTTCCACCAACTATAAAAGTTGTTCCCCAATCAATATTTACGTGAAACCAAAGAACCTCGTCCTGAGGGCGGCGTGGGAGAGTTTCAACCCCACCACTGAGCCTGGAGCCTCCAAGCCGCCATCTTTTGTGAAAATGGCGTGCGTCGCGGTCACTTGGAAATCTTTTGTCCCTGAAGACAAACCTGAACACAGAGGACAACAGATAAGACACTGATTTACCCTCAAACTGCACAAGGTTTTGGATTTTTCGCGGAAATACTTGTTGAAATAAGCCAAATTGATTGATCTTCCACAGCTTTGCGTTTCTATCATCATAATCCTCAAACATTTCATTGAATGCTCATGGTCATTCACTAACATTGAGAATTCAGTTCATGTGGATCTTTATCAGTCAGTAAAAATAACAACATTCAAAATGTTCTCGTCTAATGTACTACCCATCTTTCTACCTTAACCCCGAGAAATATGTTTTGCTTCATTGTAGAAAAATTATGCTTACCTTGTAGGGCATGGTTAACTTCAAGAAGTCAGACATGGGAACATCTGTGCCAGCCACGCCGAGAATGTCAGCCCGGGTTGTCTGTAATGGGAACAGAAGCATACAAAGGGTTAGTAGTTTGTAGTTGAGTTTAATAAGATTTTGTAACTACTTTTCCCCATGGGTTGTTATTTCCAGGTCTTATCGTCTTGAAGGACAACCCATTTGGCTATGTTGCTGAAGTGAGATAATGGCTGTCGAACAGAAAGAAAAAGTGCATTAACCTATGGACCTTTCATTTCACCCCTGGTGGGCGATTGAAAGGGGACACCTGCCGCCTATGGGCATGAATGTACTCTTCTAAAAAAAAGGCTTCATGTTATTAAATGATAATATTTCCATACCTTGGCTGATGTATTGAACCGACGTACGTCGTCGTATTTAACACGCTATTGCCTAACCATAACCACTACGCCACCGAGGCTACCGTTGAACCTTTGACACGTTTGGCAACGTAGCCTACTTTTTAGATGACTCCTTGCTGCCATATTCAAATGGATAAGGTATAAATGATAATATTTCCATACCTTGGCTAATGTATTGAACCGACGTACGTCGTCGTATTTAACACGCTATTGCCTAACCATAACCACTACGCCACCGAGCCGAAAGTGAAGAGAGAAGGAAGACAGGATAGGAGAAAGTCAACCGTTCCGAGAACAAACCTTATCTGTTTAGATTAAAATCCCCCCCGAAAGTGAAGAGAGAAGGAAGACAGGATAGGAGAAAGTCAACCGTTCCGAGAACAAACCTTATCTGTTTAGATTAAAATCCCCCCGGGCGTCTTATCGTCCCGAAAGTGAAGAGAGAAGGAAGACAGGATAGGAGAAAGTCAACCGTTCCGAGAACAAACCTTATCTGTTTAGATTAACATTTCCCCGGGCGGGAATCGAACCCGCTTTCTAGAAATCTTGATGTTTATCAAAACGACATCTTGTTTGGTTCATTTCCATCTCTTCTTTCTGAGCTAAGGATCTCACCTGATTATTGCTGTTGATTTTCCTATCATAAGCTGGAACAGATACCGAGGTCAGCATCCGATATTTCTGAAAATCTGACGTCTCTGTGCCATTCCTTTGCTGAAAAAAAATTGAGCGATAATTTCATTAATGGTGTCTTCAGCTTTTATTTTGTTGAATCAATCCCAACGTAAGTGAAATCATTGTTATAAGTTGTTAAGGTTTGCCTTTAGTTTCAAGACTTTCAAGATATTTGGGAGCGTTTCATGGTGATAATAATATGTAAAGTTTTCGCACCTTGTTAACTAAGGGCCAAACTGAAGGAAGAAGATTTGGACTGTAGATTTGTGAATCTGATGCATTGTGTCGTTTGATTTGGCACTTCTATTTCCCATGTTTTCTACCACCTAACCCTTAGAGCTCCATTATTATGTGGTCAAAATCTCAAATAAATGAGGATAAAATTCCATCCCTCCGAATCATCCCTCCGAAAGGAATTCTAAAATAAATAGCTCATCCTTAAAGGGAATTTAGCTGAGAAGTTCTATCTCAGTCAAGTCCACACTGTTGTAGTTCTCTTTTAAATGTCCGTCTTTCTAAATGGGGAAATAGGAAAGGATACATACAATGGGTGTAAATATCGTGTAAAAAAGAGAATTATTGATTTAAAGTTTAAACCTTAACCAATAATTCTCTAGCGGCAAACAACCTTAAAAGTGGGGCTAATAAGCTTTTACGAATCTACGAAAGCTTCTTCCTTTCTTTGAATTCTTTTTAAAAGGTTTATAGGTTCTTCATCACAGAAAATCACCAATTTTTTGCAAAGTTTCGCCCAATATTTATTGCACTGATCATGATCAACTTTCATGCTGTCAGCGTCAGCTATCGTTATTTTACGACTAGGTATTTAGCAAAGCCTTCCATTACTTGATTTTGATTGGGTTTTTAGCTGCAAAGAGAGAAGAGCATTTGTGTTGAATTTTTGTTAAATCGATATTGGAAGGACTGGAAGAACTTACCACAGGCCTGAGGTCAGGGTGTAGTAGTACGTAGCCATTATTTGTTATGATAAAAGCATAACCGTTGACTCCGATCTGATTGTTAAATCGATATTTGAAGGACTGGAAGAACTTACCACAGGCCTGAGGTCAGGGTGTAGTAGTACGTAGCCATTATTTGTTATGATGAAAGCATAACCGTTGACTCCGATCTGGAAAAAAAGACACGAGGAATCTAAATCACTTATGAACTATCAACTTTCTGTGGTACTAAATCCAGAAGGGTCGTGGTTCGATTCTTGGAGACAAAGAAATCACTCATATCCACTGATAAATGCTTATTTTATAAGAATTAAAAGGACTATTTTGAGCGGAATCCTTAACTTCATTGTAGAAAAATTATGCTTACCTTGTAGGGCATGGTTAACTTCAAGAAGTCAGACATGGGAACATCTGTGCCAGCCACGCCGAGAATGTCAGCCCGGGTTGTCTGTAATGGGAACAGAAGCATACAAAGGGTTAGTAGTTTGTAGTTGAGTTTAATAAGATTTTGTAACTACTTTTCCCCATGGGTTGTTATTTCCAGGTCTTATCGTCCCGAAAGTGAAGAGAGAAGGAAGACAGGATAGGAGAAAGTCAACCGTTCCGAGAACAAACCTTATCTGTTTAGATTAAAATCCCCCCGGGCGGGAATCGAACCCGCTTTCTAGAAATCTTGATGTCTATCAAAGCGACATCTTGTTTGGTTCATTTCCATCTCTTCTTTCTGAGCTAAGGATCTCACCTGATTATTGCTGTTGATTTTCCTATCATAAGCTGGAACAGATACCGAGGTCAGCATCCGATATTTCTGAAAATCTGACGTCTCTGTGCCATTCCTTTGCTGGAAAAAATTGAGCGATAATTTCATTAAAGGTGTCTTCAGCTTTTATTTTGTTGAATCAATCCCAACGTAAGTGAAATCATTGTTATATTGTTAAGGTTTGCCTTTAGTTTCAAGACTTTCAAGATATTTGGGAGCGTTTCATGGTGATAATAATAATTATGTAAAGTTTTCGCACCTTTATTACACTATAATTATTTTGTTAACTAAGGGCCAAACTGAAGGAAGAAGATTTGGACTGTAGATTTGTGAATCTGATGCATTGTGTCGTTTGATTTGGCACTTCTATTTCCCATGTGTTTTATAATTCACCCCTCCGAAAGGAATTCTCAAATAAATAGCTCATCCTTAAAGGGAATTTAGCTGAAATTGTCTACGGGTTGAAAGTATTGTGGGATGAAGATATCTTGGGACGCTTAATAGAAAGTTTATTCTCGCTACCAAGGGATTCATAACTTCTCACTCGCTCTACATTACAGGGAAGGGGGAAGTGTTAATAACGAACATTCTACAGGGTACGTTATATGGGGAGAGGATAACATAACATTCAGGTGCACTATACGGGGTCATCATTCATAAATGGTTTACTTGGCGTTTGGGAAACAATAATGGTTATTTACAGGGTATGATACTTGGTACGGGCGTTTGGATTTTTCGCGGAAATACTTGTTGAAATAAGCCAAATTGATTGATCTTCCACAGCTTTGCTTTTCTATCATCATAATCCTCAAACATTTCATTGAATGCTCATGGTCATTCACTAACATTGAGAATTCAGTTCATGTGGATTATTGTGGATCTTTATCAGTCAGTAAAAATAACATTCAAAATGTTCTCGTCTAATGTACTACCCATCTTTCTACCTTAACCCCGAGAAATATGTTTTGCATATGTAGAGTGTATCTTACCAATTTTATGAGGAACCGAGAACACGAAAGCTTCTGGGTTCAAATGATGCTGTAGGACGGCACTCTTGTACCAATTCTCTTCTAATGCTAGCTTGTCCGTTTCACCGAATTGACTGAAATAACCACAGTAAGATTTTAGAGGAGCATATCATATTTTGAATTTCCATCATTCTCAGAGGAACAACAGGATACGATATATTATCTGATCTGGGTGCAATAAAGTCGATCTGTTGTGAATCGTAGGATTACTTTTAACAACTGGATAATAGCAATTAACCATTAGGTGAAGTTAATGCCTGGGGTATCCTGCCATCCACCACTTAATCCTAGAACTCCATTATTGACATCAAATTCATAATTGAGGATACAATTCCATGTCTCGGTTAGGATTGAATCCTTCTTTCCACTAGTCATTTTAAATACACATTTTTACTTGAAATTCCTGTATATAAGACTGCAGATATGTCTTTATGAAATCTTGTGAATTATATATTTGTGTTACTTACTCTTCTCCGGATTGTGGATCTTTGATATATTGCCACCTGGTCAGACCACCCTGGGTAGCTACAAACCGCAACGAAGCGTTGTATTTCTCCACAAGTTCTACTCTGAAAGCAAACAACCAATGGCACATTTGACTAGCTTCCTACCAGGTTCATACTACGTTTTACTAGGTTCATTACAGGTTTAAAAAAGAATCATGCCGGATTTGACTAAATTTATACCGGATTTGACTTAATTCATAGTTATTTTTGTTTGGGTTTCATTTGGTCTGGATGAAGAGGTGCCTCAAACCAGAAAGGATGTTAAGCACTGGCTCTACATTGTAAGGATGTGCTCTCCTATTACATTTTACAAAGTGCTTTCAGAAGAGTCACTGTAAAAGAAACCCTTGGAATTTCGGACTATGAGCTCGAGATTTTGAAGTCCTGTTGTGTTCCAAGTTGAAATTATTGAACTAAATTTCAGAAGAGTTACTAAAAGAAACCCTGTTGTCTTACTCAAGTCTGCTCTTGGCTGCCCATTTCGACGTCCTGTAGGATCCTTCCGTAGCTTTGGCGTCAAAAACAAGCAATTGCATGAGCTCCTTATCACAGAAGAATTCATTCTCTTCTATGTGCCTGCTTTTGCACGAATCTGGAAACAAAATACAAGGAACATTGGAATTGGATGGTATGGACATGAGTAGTAGATATCACACTCCTTTCAATTAACATTTTCACAAATTACACGATTATTACTGTTATTAGAGTTAAATATTATTATCTTTAGCTTAGGCCAGCCACTCACTGTCAGGTAGACCTGCCAGGTACACCTGATCCGGTATACCTGACACCTGATGGGCACACACTATCAGGACGGTATATCTGACAGGTACGGCTGAAAAGGTCCGTCTATCAGGTAGACCTGATCAGGTACCTGTCGTCAGGTCTACCTGATAGTGAGTGGCTGGCCTTAAACACCCATGCTTTGTGATCGTTCATTTTCTTCAGCCTACGCTCTATGATTGTTCTAACTGATCCGGTATACCTGACACCTGATGGGCACACACTATCAGGACGGTATATCTGACAGGTACGGCTGAAAAGGTCCGTCTGTCAGGTCTACCTGGTGAGCACACCCACTATCAGGTAGACCTGATCAGGTACCTGTCGTCAGGTCTACCTGATAGTGAGTGGCTGGCCTTAAACACCCATGCTTTGTGATCGCTCATTTTCTTCAGCCTATGCTCTATGATTGTTCTAAACAATCTAAACATTTCACCATAACTTACAGTTGGTATTCCGGAAGGAGTCGTAGCGGTCATTGCCGCTCATATCTTCAGGCGGGTATTGCTCATACCATTGCCATCCAGGCATGGACATCTTCTCTAGGAAATGGATCATTTTCACCTCTTTACTCTCGAAGAACGTTTTGGATTCCCAGTGATAGTCACAGTACACCCTGTTTAGGAAATGATTGGAGAGAGTTAAAAACGGAGTCATCCTATAAAAGCAGCTCGAATACTCTTACGTGCTAAAACTGCCGAATACTGTCCACGTTTACGTCCAGACTCGTTTCGTTTAGCTGTCTGGACCCTTTTACTCTCGAAGAACGTTTTGGATTCCCAGTGATAATCACAGTACACCCTGTTTAGGAAATGATTGGAGAGAGTTAAAAACGGAGTCATCCTATAAAGCAGCTCGAATACTCTTACGTGCCAAAACTGCCGAATACTGTCCGCGTTTACGTCCAGACTCGTTTCGTTTAGCTGTCTCGACCCTTTTCGACTAGCTTGTTTCATAAAGACATACTTTTATAAATGAATTGAATTGAATTCTGTCACGAAAATCTCGCCGTTATTTCCCCTTGAGTAGTAGACACAAATCAGGCCTAGAAAAGCTTTGGGTATTCATGGGTGTCTTACCAATCGGGATGGATTTTCCAGTTTCCTTTGAAATAGCTGACCAGCGGCACTCCTAAAACAAAATAAATATACTTGATTATTACCTACCAATTCTATCGCGTGTTAACAATTTCAATTGACAATAGCCCTAAATTTAATGTTGTTATCTTGTGAATTTATTATTTGTGTTACTTACTCTTCTCCGGATTGTGGATCTTTGATATACTGCCACCTGGTCAGACCACCCTGAGTAGCTACAAACCGCAACGAAGCGTTGTATTTCTCCACAAGTTCTACTCTGAAAGCAAACAACCAATGGCACATGTGACTAGCTTCCTACCAGGTTCATACTACGTTTTACTAGATTCATTACAGATTTAAAAAAGAATCATGCCGGATTTGACTAAATTTATACCAGATTTGACTTAATTCATAGTTATTTTTGTTTGGGTTTCATTTGGTCTGGAGGCAACGCGATGATGGCTACTACTATGGCCGTCACGTCGATCGATGTCGACTGAACCGTCCACACTGCCTTGATAACATAGTTTTTCCTCGTCGATCGACGACCGGTCGACTATGTTTGGACACACATTAACATTTTAACGCTAAAGACATTAAATTTGTTTTTTTAGGTGACATATTTCCATTTTCCAAAGAGTTCAGTTTACGGTCCAAGGACTTGGATTTAACCCTGTGAAAATTCGACCTTTCATTCCAACAAGAACAGGATTATGCCAGAACTCACCGTGATGTCAGCAAACAGATGTGTCCAAGATAATGGATGTTGATCTCCCTGCAACACCAGAGGTCGTGCCATAACCGGGATATATTTCAGTACATCCTCCCTTACCTCTTCCAGAGTATGAATATGGACGTAGTAACCTAGGTGGAATAAGAGATTTAAACTTATAAATTTCATTATCAAATTGGAGATTTTTTTTATTGCAATGCCATCCCAATATCGAAGAAAAGAAATTTATGAATTTATTATTAATTTGGAGATTTTTAATTGCAATGCCATCCCAATACGGTTCTATTTTTAGTGTTTCCCAGATTTTTTAATTCCCGCTTACGCTTATCTTTGAAACAAGGGCAAGGTCCGCTTGATTTAAACTTATAAATTTCATTATCAAATTGGAGATTTTTTTTATTGCAATGCCATCCCAATATCGAAGAAAAGAAATTTATGAATTCATTATCAATTTGGAGATTTTTAATTGCAATGCCATCCCAATACGGTTCTATTTTTAGTGTTTCCCAGATTTTTAATTCCCGCTTACGCTTATCTTTGAAACAAGGGCAAGGTCCGCTCGTTTGCGAAAATGGTGATACATACAGTGCAAAAATTGTCTCGGCTTCATATTTTGCAAAGTTCTATACATTTCTGTGTTGGTGGTGATCTCTTTGGACTAAACCTCCTTTCTTGCAGTTAATAGCATGGTTGAGAGTGAATCCTGCCATGCTCACAACATGCATCACATGAAGCAGGGAATCCAATAGGCTCATGACCATATCAAATAGCCAAAGCTTCTCTATAAGGATGTGCTCTCCTATTACATTTTACAAAGTGCTTTCAGAAGAGTCACTGTAAAAGAAACCCTTGGAATTTCGGACTATGAGCTCAAGATAAGGATGTGCTCTCCTATTACATTTTACAAAGTGCTTTCAGAAGAGTCACTGTAAAAGAAACCCTTGGAATTTCGGACTATGAGCTCGAGATTTTGAAGTCCTGTTGTGTTCCAAGTTGAAATTATTGAACTAATATTTTGCAAAGTTCTATACATTTCTGTGTTGGTGGTGATCTCTTTGGACTAAACCTCCTTTCTTGCAGTTAATAGCATGGTTGAGATTGAATCTTGACATGCATCACATGAAGCAGGGAATCCAATAGGCTCATGACCATATCAAATAGCCAAAGCTTTGTTGCAGTTAATACCATGGTTGAGAGTGAATCCTGACATGCATCACATGAAGCAGGGAATCCAATAGGCTCATGACCATATCAAATAGCCAAAGCTTCTCTGAACTGCGTTGCTGTCAAATCAGTTTTGTAACATCAAGTTACAAAGAGGTCAACTTCTCAAACTTACCTCTATTCAAGCAAGCCATCCACTGGATCTCTCTCACGTTAGTCACCTCCTTCCCGACCAAGTACGTAAACACCCGAACCGGAATCGTCTCTTCCGTCCCCGAATCATTGATGCGATTGTATGCCTCGAACACTTCGGTTAAGTTACCGGGGACACTGTCGGTCACCAACATGATGGCCTGGTTGCAGATTTTCTCCGGACACGATTTGACCTCACGGTACTGAAAATGGAGAGGAAAATGGTGAACCATTTATAAGTGGTGCATTATTTGAGGCTATCAGCTTAGACCTAGGTGTCCCATTATGCTAAATGCCTCATCAGAAGGACTCTTCATGGAGAGGAAAATGGTGAACCATTTATAAGTGGTGCATTATTTGAGGCTATCAGCTTAGACCTAGGTGTCCCATTATGCTAAATGCCAGGAAAGGAAATGGGCAAATTTAACAAAGAAGAATATCAATTGCCATATTCACATATGAATAGCAATTACCTTTTGGGTACTTACCTTTTTCAACACTTCAAAAGCTTTGACAAATGCCGCGCTAAAATTGGCTTTCCCCTCGGGATATAATTCGATCACAGCTTGCTTGAACAGGTTGATATTTTCCGGCGTGGCCTGAAAATAAACCAGTGAACATTTTACAGGTGATATTTTTCCCATGGTGTAGTGGTCACTGCGCTCGCCTTGCACGCGGGAGACCCGGGTTCGATTCCCGGCGAGATCAAGAAATTTGTATCATGCAAATGATTGATTCCGTGACTGGCTGTTGCGAGTCCTAAATTTGGTCACTGTCATACCGAGGTTCCATAGTTCATCTCCGAAATCATTTGCCCATTTGGCAACGCTAGAAGTAAAACAAAAAGTACCTATTTAGAGAGACTAAACCTTAGACATTTAACAGCCTTTGGATTAACTCGACAACTTTGGATGGATAAATTTAGACTTGAAATTTCATCAAAGGGCGTAATTCAAACCCGTCTAGGTCAAATTAATTTATGTATGTACCTGAGCCCGGATTTTAGGATTATTGAGATATTGGGAAAAATCCTACAATGCTGCAGTGAGCACCAAAGTCGTGACGTAATAACACAAAGAAACTGCTTTTACATTTTTAAGGGTTTTTGGTTTTTAGATTTCTGTAGACCTGTATCATCAAAAAAATTCTGTCTTTGTAGTCAAAATCTCTGTATCTCAAGTTAAGGAAATGAACGTAGATTGTGAATTATTTGGACTTTAAATATTTTAAGGAAAAGTCCTACCCAAGTACCCATTTCTGTTGGGGTCAGTTTTCAAATAAAGATTGTCATTATCGTAAAATAAACGAGACTCTAATAATCTAATAAATAATGTGCCCATCTAAACTCTCAATGTCTAAAAATGAATAGTTACCTGAACCAGAGAATAGTTGCCTAAACACGGCACAATCGTATCCACAGTGAGGTTGAACTTGAAAATGTTGATGAAGTCATTGTTGCTGAACGTCTGCAGAAGACTATGCAGAACCAACTTGGCTGTCGTGTTCCTCATGCCTGCCATCGAGCCAGAATTATCGACTAGGATGACCACATCCTTACTGCAGGTGGTCGCTTGGATGTACCACTGACGATTTCGACAGTCGAAAATCAGATCCTCAGCTGGTGCATCCTCTTTGTCTGCACTCATCCATTTGAGAGCTGAAATATGTCACGGAAAAGGAGTTGAAATTTTGTCAAGCATAACATAATGCCTGTCCCAAGAATCATTCCTCTCGTAATACCCCTCGATAAATTTTATGATCGGATGTCCAACACCTTAACACCACTGACGTTGGTTAAATTTTTGTATTTTTGTCAATAATGAAAATTTATTTATCCTTTTTAGGATAAGGACTTGTCCCAAATACATCCCTGACTGGTTGATTTACTATTATAGTCAGACTATAGGAAGGTAAAAAGCGAAGGGAACGGAACATCCTTATAATAATAAATTTCGAAGAATAAAGTTTGCAATTTAGTTTTGCCATATTGCTGGAAGTTCTTTAGTATAATTTTGTGATTTCATACCTGGATAGGTTCGAAAGTCTACATTGTTATTAAATTTACAATTTATTTCTCTTGCAGATTTCAAACATTCAATACTTACACCCGTCGTACACATTGATGGGTAGATGTACCACACTGTACTCTGTATTGACAGGAATATTGAAGAAGTGACGATCAGGTGTTAATTCCAGACCCAGTTTTAAAGTATTCTTATATGGAGGCTCATCGAATTGTTCCGACAAATTGGCCGGTCTTGTCGGCCCGCCTTCGGTTTCGCCATTTACGTTGTAGTAGGCAAACCTTTGGTACTTCCGCTCGGTGTAGTTGAAACTTTCCGCCATTTCTTCTGCCGCGTCCATGATACACTGGAATAGAAGAGGTGCTTGTTGCATTATCTGATTCTACCTTCTATTACTATCTGTTGTTATTTTTTGTTTCCTTCTACCATTATCTGTTTTCCGTTTTATCTTTAGTCTACATTGTTATTAAATTTACAATTTATTTCTCTTGCAGATTTCAAACATTCAATACTTACACCCGTCGTACACATTGATGGGTAGATGTACCACACTGTACTCTGTATTGACAGGAATATTGAAGAAGTGACGATCAGGTGTTAATTCCAGACCCAGTTTTAAAGTATTCTTATATGGAGGCTCATCGAATTGTTCCGACAAATTGGCCGGTCTTGTCGGCCCGCCTTCGGTTTCGCCATTTACGTTGTAGTAGGCAAACCTTTGGTACTTCCGCTCGGTGTAGTTGAAACTTTCCGCCATTTCTTCTGCCGCGTCCATGATACACTGGAATAGAAGAGGTGCTTGTTGCATTATCTGATTCTACCTTCTATTATTATCTGTTGTTATTTTTTGTTTCCTTCTACCTTTATCTGTTTTCCTTTTTATCTTTACAAAGAAAATGTTTTATTTTTCGATATCTACCTATTTATGGGTGTAGTATGCATATTGGTCATGTTGTGCCAGACCTTTCGTTAGGTATGGATTCCACAAAAACCTTTTCCATTTTTCAAACATGCACGTAAATTCCGTTTCGTAATTTATTGTTTGTTAATTAAACTTTACAAATGTCGTTTTGTATTCGGTAAAGAGTTGAAGAGTGAAAACACGAAAAAGGGCGCACAAGACAAACAAAAAAACCTGTCGTCTGCAATCATACAGAGCACTTTTTTTCCAAAAATTCCATTTTTCAAACATGCACGTAAATTCCGTTTCGTAATTTATTGTTTGTTAATTAAACTTTACAAATGTCGTTTTGTATTCGGTAAGTGAAAACACGAAAAAGGGCGCACAAGACAAACAAAAAACCTGTCGTCTGCAATCATACAGAGCACTTTTTTTTCCAAAATTTTTCGGCGTGTTGAATTTTCGACGTAGCGAATAATTCAATTAGTAAGATTAGGCAACCCAACAGAACCCCGGAGTTATAACTTCTTCATACACTCCCTCTTCTTCATCAGAATTCCTCCTGTATTTATTTTTGGGGTTAAACTGGGCTGAAGGTATTTCTGACGTGTTGAATTTTCGACGTAGCGAATAATTCAATTAGTAAGATTAGGCAACCCAACAGAACCCCGGAGTTATAACTTCTTCATACACTACCTCTTCTTCATCAGAATTCCTCCTGTATTTATTTTTGGGGTTTAACTGGGCTGAAGGTATTTCTGCTGATGAATTTTGGGATTTCATCCAATTAGGACACCAAATTGAAACCAAACATTCCTCATTCCCGTTTATTCCGGATTCAGTTTTACTGGACGTCTAAGAATTCTGGAGTTTGGGGGTTTGATCCTTTCCTAAGCTAAATGATAATAGTATAGGGATGCAATTTGATTTAATTTTTCATTACTATCAATCGGATCTTTAGGTAGTTGCAGCTTTTAAATTATCATTTGGATTCTTAGGGGACAATCTAGCGAAGAAAAAAAGTAACCACGGTGTAAGGGAGGATATATTTATCTACTTTTCATTACTATCAATCGGATCTTTAGGTAGTTGCAGCTTTTACATTATCATTTGGATTCTTAGGGGACAATCTAGCGAAGTTTTCATTACTATCAATCGGATCTTTAGGTAGTTGCAGCTTTTACATTATCATTTGGATTCTTAGGGGACAATCTAGCGAAGAAAAAAAGTAACCACGGTGTAAGGGAGGATATATTTATCTAGTTTTTGGAAATTTGTCTTGATATTGGAACCTCCATGCTCCCTTATCGGATTACTTGAGATTCTGTGCTTGTCATAAACATACGTAGTCATACGTATGTCCCTTTATTCCCCCAACTCCTGTTATTTCCAAGCATAAAGAAGATGGGGTGTTAATTCAAGTTAAAGGGCCGCAAATACACTCACTATTCAATTATATTCAGCAAGTGTCCCTTCCCCTTCCCAGTCTCTTATTTTGTACTTGTGAGTTAATATAGGCGTGTTGTAGTGGGGTGTGTTGTATTTAGTTGTACCTACTGACTACTGACATGTGATAGAAATCTACAATATTTTTTAACCCATTGTGTTCTGAAAGCAGGGCTCGAAAGTTCTACTAATTTGATTCTAGATATTTTGAAATTTCTTCAAAAACGATCAGTAGATCAATAATGTTATGAGTAAGATCTTCATAGTGTTTTTCTAAATGTTAAACCTACCAATGCTGACAATCAAAATAATATAGCTATTTTTATCTTTGTTTCCAACACCAAAATTGTTTATAGGCGCTTCGATAAATCCCTCCCCCCAAACCCCCCCCCCCCCAAAATGACTTAAGTCGGTCTGTTGCATTTTCTGGGATCAAATTTGATAATTGCCTCTTTGATTAGATTTTGTGTGTGTGTTATGGGGGGGTTATGTTTTTTAATGGGTTAACACAAGGGTGTAGGTCATTTCATCTCATCGAGATCACTTCGGTATTGTAAATATACTCAACAACAGGGCTGTCAAATATATTTGGATGTTTTGATGACAATATCGGTCGTATGAAATGCCTGTAGGATACTGGGCAAGACAAGGAAGTTACAGGGTGGCTCATTATTATATTTTGTTTTTGGCTCTATTTTTATTGTTTTGGGAAATTCTGGGAACCCTTTACATGGGTTTTATTGTTCTTGTCTCTGGCACTCTCTCTATTTGGGTTAGGTTCGTACATATTTTAATTTCCTTGACTGTTTTTGTGGCATGTGGACTGTTCATTGACATAATTTTTAAGTGTAATGATACAATTGATACACCCTGTATTATTATTAAATACTGAGGCGGAAAACAGTTCCAGGAAAACGGCTGATGAAAACTCGATTATATTTCTGACACATGTTCATCATCTTTAGGTTTTTTTTACAAAGAAGTTATTATTACTTCTATGTTTTCTTAATACTGTAATACTGTTTCACTCCTTCCCTGTCAAGAGAAGATCATGTTATCACGTTTTCTTTATAGCCCTCTCTTGAATTATGTACATACTTTCTGTTTTTTGCACGCGACAATTTATGGGTGTTCGTTGGTCCCTTACATACTTTCTAAATTTCCGAAACATGCCCCCTACAATTATCCTACCAGCTAGTAGCTACAGCACTTCAAACAAATGGGTAAATATTGTTTGTTTGAAGTGCGGTAGGTAGAAACTAACCTTTGTTTCAGCCCAAATCCAAATATTTCTTTCACATGCCTCCTTTTTAGGTACACAATTCCATTTTTTCCCTACAACAGAACACCCAAATAAGCACCATTCAATAGGATAAGGAAAGTCGTGTGATGTTCACACCAGATTTTTTCCCTCAAAATCTTTGCTTTTCTCTCTCTCCCATTTCATTATTTTTATATTTGTTATTGATTTAACAAACTATTTGGTTGTCAAGATATTTCTCGTCCATGTTTCCTTTAGTTTTCTTCCCCTGACATGTTCATTTCGTTTTCACCCTGTTTCATGACTTTCGTGTCATTTTTCTGAGACAAAGATATACACGTTTCACAAAGTAATGCAAGATAGGTATTATGCGACGTACTTCATGATTTTTATTTCTTTGCAACCAACCTTTGGAGATGTAGCGATAACGATGAACTTCAATATTATCTGGTAACCCCAAAATAATGCTTTTTTTGGAATCACCAGAGTCCTATACTCGTACAACAAAGGAAGTTACACTCATGCAGGAAAAATTCCATACAGTAGGTACCTGCGAGTATTTTTTCTACACGAATTAACAAAGTTTAGAGCTGGAAGTCCTTCATGAAAAGGTTCGGGTCCTCATATTATTGTCGTTTCACCCTCACAGAAAGGTTGAGTACGTCCTGATTTAGCCAACAGGATGTTTCCATCACCCAGCCCAATACACGCCAAACCCATCGTTGCTTTACTTACCTGTTCTATAGTGTCCATCACCATAGAGCAACTGACTGCGTATATGACTATGTTATCAAGAGAGGAGAAATCCCACATCCCACTACCTTCAGATCTCTAGAACGGTAGTGTACCTACTGGTTGTGTAGTGTATCTGTCCTAAAACCTCGTCAGTGAATCGAGTAGTGATAGGACACACTTAAAAGACAACTTATTGCGTGAAGTGTTAAGGGTCGGGGGTGTTGTGCCTCTTTGTAATTTTTTTCCACTGGTTTAGTTAAATCTATTTTTTTTTTCTACATAAATTTTTAATTTAATTTTAAATCTTTTTAATTATCAAAGTTCTATTCAAATCCACATCATCCATCTGCTATTTAATTTTCACGAGCCAGTATTTAGAGAACAGAGAGAGACGCAGAAAAATCAAAAAGGCCCCATAAGTTAAGAGTACATGCTTTAAGCCTTTGGATAATTTTATATAAAGAAAATAAATAGATTTTTTTTTTATCCTGATTTTATCAAACGGTAAACAGTAACACTACAACAATTAAAACGTCTCATTTAAAGCCGTATTCCCAAACACACGCTTACAGATTGCATTCATTATTTACAATGGAGTCCAATTTATTACTGTACATATGTCTAGATACTTAGATCACATTTCAAAACTCACACCACCTTTGCTGTATGCTATGGAGGCACGAGTAGGTCTGGTAGGTTTCGTAGGTGCCCACATACCTCCATAAATACCGAAGTTTGTTAGTCTATGGTAGGTATGATGTAAGTTTGTAAATACGTATCTATCCACTAAACACGAACATGACAAACTACAGGTACTCGATTTGACGAACATGTGGATATGTGAGTATGTTTTGAGAAACGGTGTACCTACAAGCTACTGGTAGAGGTGATCCAAATGCCATTAGGGCCCGCCACACAAGTTACGCTCTCCCGAGAGTTTGGAACTCCGAAGTGCGGATAAATGCCTGAACGGAGTGACTAAAGCCCACTACACCCACACACTTCACGGTCTCTAGAGAGTTCGGGACTGCCAGGCCTCTCCAGCGACCTAAAGCTGTGTCCACTCGTAGTCGACGCCGTCGATCGACAGCATAGATTCACCACGTTGAGTACGTGTGGATACAGCTTTACGTCTGTTGCAAAGACTGGAAACAAATTTCCGGCTTGTAAAGAGGACCTAAATAGTACCTTTAAAGGTTTAAAGTACACGTATACTTACTACCTGTGCAATACAAGGAAATTATGATTAAATTTTGCATTGCCTGAGACTTGAACCCGCGTCTCCTTTTGTTCAGGACGTTCAGGTATACTTTCTCAATCCATTAAGTAGGTAGTTTGATTTAGTCGTTTGCTCTTTTAGGCAACTCAGACCATCGCGATTGTGTCTTCTATTGCCGTTTCCGTGGTGTTCTGGGTCGGAGTGTATAATCCAGGTGAGTCCCATTCCCCCATTCCCTATTTATGAAACTAATGAAAGGGGTCAGGAGCAATAATTATTTGTTCACTGGACGTAGGTCTCTCCGTCTCTTCTTTCTTTTCATACTTTCTATCGTGAGTTTTATAGTTCTGTATTTTTGTTCCGCTCCATAAACCGACTCCATATGACCCGTCAATTAAGATGGAACGGAAAGGATATGTATGTACGTAGTTAGGTATTTTTATCCCGATAATTTAATGGTACGGCGATACTGAAATTAATTCCCAAAATCGAGTACCTACCCTTCCAGGTGAAACATACAAAATATTTTCGTTTATTTCCAGAAATCAATCCCCTGAATATCTTCACATTTACCAGCCACGGCGTTATAGCGGCTTACCTCGTTGTGGACGCCCTGATCGTACACATCAGGTACTTGAAAGCTTGAACAATATGACATTTAAAGGGAGATGACATATCACTTACATACTACATATTCCCTATGTACGAGTAGGTATGGTGATTCAAATTTTAATAGACGTTTCCATCCATTATCTCCCATTTAGATTGTCACTTTCTTGTCAAAGTAATGTAATAGGTACCTCAGGAGGTACTTTGGCTAAGACAAATGTTAGAATTTCTTGTAAACCTGCCAGAATTCCGAACAATATAAACTGACGTTCTGTTCTGTGTGGCTTACATTGGCTTTTCCGTTGTCTACTTTCTCATGGGAGGAACTGACAGGTAAGCCACAGGCTTCATCCGTTTTGGAAAGGCTCCTGGTGAAATTTAACAGGATTTATTTAATAACCTCTGGCGGAGGCTGCTGATTCAATTTCTGGGGCCTAAAAATCGGAATTTGGATTTTTTCCACATCATTTGAAGTCGAAACTTATGAAGTTGGATTGCCTTCTGTTCTGTGTGGCTTACATTGGCTTTTCCGTTGTCTACTTTCTCATGGGAGGAACTGACAGGTAAGCCACAGGCTTCATCCGTTTCTCCAAAGCCTGGCTCTTGGTTAAATTTAACAGGATTTGTTTAATAGCCTCAAAGCAGAGGCCGCGGGTTCAATTCCTGGGGCGTAAAAATCCGTAGTTTGGGATTTTTCCGCCTCGCGTGAAGTCGAAACTTGTGAAGTTGGATTACCAAAAAATTGAGATTAATCAAAGATCGAGTTACAAAATCTGACAACTCCCCATACTTGACTTCATAGACATGAGAACATTAGGACTGATAAAAATACCTCCTTAGAGTCCTTAGTATTTACAGTAAAACCTGTCTAAAGGTAGATATGTATCTGCAAACTACATTCAATTCAATGAGCATTTGTAGATCGGCAAAACCCTCTGAAATGGGACGTGAGGTTTGAGAGAGGAGGAAAACAAAGGAGGTCTTATCGTCCCCAACTCCCCATAATTGTCATAATCTCTATTCCCTAAATCGTAACTCGATTTCATATTCCTCCATCGTAGTTTATACCTTTATAATATTATAACTTATGCAATCAAAAGCTCAAGAAAGAAGTACAAAGAGCATTGAAATTGATACACATGTTTTTCAGGTAATATTTTGAACTTTGCTTGAAACGTTCGATAAGATGTCTTGGTGATTAGGTAACTATTGTGCAAAACGTCACAATGAAATTCTCCCCCAATCTTTGTGCAGTGGTGTGGGTGTCTCTTTTGTTAGATTTTCACTTTCCTTTTTTTCCCCATTTTCATTTCTTCAAAATGAATTAATGAAATATTTTCCATTGACAGGAACATTTTTCAAATAAGTGGGTATGTAGATATATGTTGGATGTACCCAAAATGAGTAAATTTCTAGACCTTTTGGGACATGTAATAAAAGCCCAACGCCCGTGCCTCATCCTATATTCGACACTGGTTTCAACTTTTCCCAAGTACTCTTGAGTCCTTATATCAATAAGTTCTCTGTTTCTCAAAATCCTTTACGAAAATTTCATCCTAATTGTCATCAATTGTATTTTTTTCTCGTTTGAACTGTGTTTCCACAGTTGTTCAGAGGGTAGACATTTACGAAAATTTCATCCTAATTGTCATCAATTGTATTTTTTTCTCGTTTGAACTGTGTTTCCACAGTTGTTCAGAGGGTAGACATAAGTAATATTGCATGTTATTCATAATGTTACATAACATACCTGTTGGTATGTACAAGTTGTTTTATGAGTAGATTTCTAAAATATTTTGGGATGGGTTTCACCAACCTCCTTTTTAGCCCCTAACAGACTGCGAAAAACGAGTACAAATTTTTGTCGATGGTGGGATTCGAACCCGGGACCTTCTGCATGGCAAGCAAGTGCGTTACCACTGGACCAATGGTAACGCACTAGGTACCCAAAATGAGTAAATTTCTAGACCTTTTGGGACATGTAATAAAAGCCCAACGCCCCTGCCTAATCCTACATTCGACACTGGTTTCAACTTTTCCCAAGTGCTCTTGTCTTGAGTCCTTATATCAATAAGTTCTCTGTTTCTCAAAATACTTTACGAAAATTTCATCCTAATTGTCAATTGTATTTTTTTCTCGTTTGAACTGTGGTTCCACAGTTGTTCAGAGGGTAGACATAGGTAATATTGCATGTTATTCATAATGTTACATAACATACCTGTTGGTATGTACAAGTTGTTTTATGAGTAGATTTCTAAAATCTTTTGGGATGGGTTTCACCAACCTTCTTTTTAGCCCCTAACAGCCTGTTTGCTTAGCAGCCCTGTTAAGCCTATACAAATTAAATGGAACTCAACAGGCTGTTAGCTTAAGAGGCCTTCTAGAGGCTGAAAAAATATTAATGAAACCAACCATTGGTGTAATAGCGTTGCTGCTCATTTTAGGCAGAAGCGAGGCTTTAGTACCTATAAGATGTTGGTTTCTTTTGTCCTTAGTACCCACTAGCTTAACGGGCCTTCTAGAGGCTGAAAAAATATTAGTGAAACCAACCATTGGTGTAATAGCGTTGCTGCTCATTTTAGGCAGAAGCGAGGCGTTAGTACCTATAACATGTTGGTTTCTTTTGTCCTTAGTACCCATGTATAACATGTTGGTTGTTTTGTCCCAGATTCAACCGCAACTTCATCTACACGATTCTGGACTGGCAAGATCCATGGGCTGCTGTCCTCACCTGCACGTTTGTAGTGTTGTTCTATCTGTTCATTCATTTGGTCGTCTGGTGTCTGACTTACTCCACGAGGAATCTGGCACATTATCTGTACAATATGGACGTCACCAAACCGAAGAAGGTGGAAACGGTGATCGACATTATCGACACGGAAGCACCACCGCCTGCTGCCCAACTGAGAATAAAATAACGGAAAGTAAAAATATATTTTAAACTCAAGATAATATTAAATCTTCAGTAGGACTTGAAAAGTGAACATGAAGGGAGGGGGAGTATTTTAACCCAGGGCTGGTGATACGAGGATTTCAGGGGAAAAGTAAAAACACTCTCAACTGAGACTGGGAAAGAATTTGAAAAAACTATAGTTGGGTGCGGGGACTTTTTTTGACGGGGTCCTGTTGGTATGTACAAGTTGTTTTATGAGTAGATTTCTAAAATCTTTTGGGATGGGTTTCACCAACCTTCTTTTTAGCCCCTAACAGACTGTTTGATTTGCAGCCCTGTTAAGCCTATACAAATCAAATGGATCTTAACAGGCTGTTAGCTTAACGGGCCTTCTAGAGGCTGAAAAAATATTAGTGAAACCAACCATTGGTGTAATAGCGTTGCTGCTCATTTTAGGCAGAAGCGAGGCGTTAGTACCTATAACATGTTGGTTTCTTTTGTCCTTAGTACCCATGTATAACATGTTGGTTGTTTTGTCTCAGATTCAACCGCAACTTCATCTACACGATTCTGGACTGGCAAGATCCATGGGCTGCTGTCCTCACCTGCACGTTTGTAGTGTTGTTCTATCTGTTCATTCATTTGGTCGTCTGGTGTCTGACTTACTCCACGAGGAATCTGGCACATTATCTGTACAATATGGACGTCACCAAACCGAAGAAGGTGGAAACGGTGATCGACATTATCGACACGGAAGCACCACCGCCTGCAGCCCAGAATCAGAAATAAATGAGGGACGTATTACGGGATGGGCATGCTACGGCATTGACGGGGTTTTACCCTCTATTGGGGGACAAGCTACCCGCCTCCTCACATTAATCTCACCCAACCTGAGTGAGGGCGGGGAAAGCTATTGCCCAAATGATCACCCAGCCGGATAACAACCACTTTCAAAATAGCTTAACTTCAGTGGTTGGAACTGTGCATTCAACGTGCTTCCGCTGGCTAATCTACTATGAAAGGTAATTTTCATTAGTAAATGGTTTTCAGCGGGGCTAGACACCCTATCCTATAAGGTCGGACCTGATTTCAACTTTGTGACTTTGTCTCTCGGCTAAAATGTCTTTATTTCAAACCTTTAGGGAACTATTAAGTTCAATATAGGACGATCTCCTGACCCCCGTTGTTTATTTGAAAATTTTTGCCAAATTTATATTATTTTGCTCCTAATAATACACTCCATTATTTGTATTTTATTTTATTAATAAAAATAGCTTAAAATCCCTTGTTTTTGTGAAAACACGACGGAGAAAGCCCGAAAAAATGTATGTAGCTACCTACCCCCTCGGCCCTTTTTCGGCACCCCTTAAAGAGCGACTCCTCTAAGTAAGTAGGTATATTATGGTTTATGGTAAGTTAATACATATATCTAAATAGGTACTGATTCATGAACTTACTACCCTTTTCCATAGGTAAGGATCTGCTTATAATTGAGTAATTTCCTTTAGGACTGTTTGGCCCTACACCTAAGCCTCGTCCTTTAGGGCTGTGTGCCCCCATCCTCTAGGGCTGTTTTTCCCTACACCTAAGCCTCGGAGTGGACAGAGAGATTCGAGAAAGAGGATGTCAACAACAGGATTTCTCAGCAAAATATCTACAATCTACAGTACGACATATCCTCGTATTATGAAACCTTATTTTATTAATAAAAATAGCTTAAAATCCCTTGTTTTTGTGAAAACACGACGGAGAAAGCCCGAAGAAATGTAGCTACCTACCCCCTCAGCCCTTTTTCGGCACCCCTTAAAGAGCGACTCCTCTAAGTAAGTAGGTATATTATGGTAAGTTAATACATATATCTAAATAGGTACTGATTCATGAACTTACTACCCTTTTCCAAAGGTATAAGGATCTGCTTATAATTGAGTAATTTATTACACAAAGAAACTAATTCATTGCCTAAATACTGATTCATGAACTTACTACCGCTATGCATAGGTAAGGATCGTGAATTCCACGTGTTCTGGTGGCTTTGAACTTCGATATTATTACCGGTAGGAAAGGAAATACAAACATTATAGACACATGAATAGACCCCGTGCTAACTATGAAATAAAGAGAACTACCGCACATATAGGGGACCTGTGCATCCTGTGATACAGGAAGAGAAAAGGATGTTATTAAAAAAAAAGGAAAAAATCAAATTCAAAATCGAAAAAAGAGAGGACAACAATAATAGCTTCAAGGGAAAAAGAGGATGGTGCGAGAGAGGAAGGTAAAGTACACAAAAATCAAAGTGAAAGGATGGAAGGGGAGAGGTAAGAGAAAGGGAGGGTCAACGAAATAAATGTAAACAGAAAGAAAAACAAAACCTCCCTGTAGTATAGCCAGGCGTGGATTACTACTTAGATATATCTTTGTTAGATTATCATATGGACGTGTTCTTTACGACTACTTTACCGACCGATTGCCTATTGGCAATTAAGTCGTGTGAATGAATGCGATTCAAACTCTGCTCGCAAATGAGATTGTCAAAACTAAATACCTAACATTAACACATGGTTGTCCGACATTTACAGAAAGAGGCCTTCATAAAAGCGCGCATTTATACTGGTAGAATAGGACTAAACAGTCCCCATATTCCAGCAGTAGGCTACTACTATTATTTTGGACAAATTCTCAGATATGAGCTATCGACGCATTCCGGGAACTTTATACTCGGACCTCTTAGTGTTGAAGATAAAATTACATCCCTCGGCTGGGATTGAACGCTCGCCCTCCTGTTTAATAGTCGAGCGTCTTGGCGACTTAACCACCGAAGCAGATTTGATAAATCCGAGCCTGCAGTGCCTCTGGTGTAAGGCCCATGCAGTCGTCTGTGACTCTCTGTACATTGAAGATAGCATTCAATCAAACTTTATACACTTCACAAGAAGAAGG
>NW_007377738.1:66724-117214 GCF_000475195.1 Diaphorina citri
GACATAAAGAAGGCGAAGATTTTGAATTTTGAGCTCATCTGAACTACTGAACCATGACTCTCAACTTTCAATATCTCCGATGACTTCTGTTTTGTAAGAATAATAATGACTTCTTCTTTGTTCTATTGTTGTTCCCACTCAAATAGTTACCGACCGACGGTCCTGTCCCAAGTACCTAATGATAAATAGGTTTACTTAAATATTTGAACATTACTTGCAACTCAAAATCAGAACTGTCCAAGTAGCAGTGACCATCGCGGTCCCCACCGAAAGCATGGTCACATTCCGCCACAAATGTATGAAAGTGGGTCCGAGGATGGGGTGTATGATATCCAGCGATTTTGTGGCTTTTCGTTGCTTTAGACGTACATTTATTATGACGCTTATGTACTCTTGTAGCACTTGTGTTACAATACAAGGGAAAGGATTGAAAAATAACTAAACAAAAAGGCAAAAAAGAAAAAAAATACCCCAATGAAAGTGGTTACTTTCCCCCAAAACTGTATAGCTCATTCCTGAAGGTAATTCATAGCTAAGAAATAGGTACCTACATACCTAGAAAGTGAACTATCTAAAAAACCTACAAAAGGGTCATCATGCCCCGAAGGAGATCAACACTGGAAGGTATTTACTTAAGGTGTGTTCGTGTTCAAATTCAAATTACAACACAATACCCAGCGAAAGGGGGGTCATCTTGAACCCTAATATATCACATTGTTTGGTGTAGGTATCTTATAACAAAAGCATTAATACATCGTACCTCATGCTACAGCACGTAAGATATCAGAAGGGATTCTCTTCTTATCTGAGAACCCATAACTTTTCAAAGAGATCTACCTACTCGTATAATACCTGGTTTGATAATAATGATAAGAAATTATTTTGGATATTAAGATGATCCTCTTCAGGGAGAATTCGAGTTTCTTCATTCAAATAGAGAATAGACAGAAGATTTTTTCTTTACTTATATCTTGTATTTATGATATGATTTATCTTGAAATACGTATGTATAGGTACCATATAAAAAAAATTATTCAAATGTTATGTTTACATTTTCAATTTATTCTTATACACTACTCAAGTAGGTCCTCAATAATTATTAAGTCTACGTTTGAGTGGGGTAGCTCGCATCTAGACTTTGTTGATGATTTTAATAAATTTGGTCCTGAAGACATTAATAGATATTAGAAACAAAGAGATCCCCATAAAGAAGGCAAGTTAGGCAAGTGATTGAGAAATTAATAGTGAAACCCGATCACCCTGAAATCCTCTGTTATGAAACTTAAGCTACCAGGCTATTAGGTATCTAGTGTACGATGTACGTATTTCATAGTACAGTACCCACTACCCAAGTTCACTAAAACGTTCTTAAAGTCAACAGGTATGAAAATAAGAATAAGAAGAAGAAAACTTCATTATTAGAAACTTTATTATGATCAGCTTAAGCTGATAATTATTAGAAGATTTCTGTTGATTAGCACCTACCTATCGTAAAATGTTTGCGAAATTCATAAATGGGAAAAATTAAGCAATACCTAGTTCCCTACAACCTATTTGTCGAGTATACCTACACAGCTGGTAGACACAAGAATGGGCAAAATAGAAAATGTAATTTTTTATCGATAATCTCATCTCTCGATCTTTTACCTACTGATTTTTCCTGTTTTCAGCTTGATCATTTAATAAGAACAGGTATAAGAAGAAGAAGAGGAAGAAAGAAGAAGAAAGGAAAAAGAAGAAGAGCACCTTATATGAATAACGAGTGAATGTTGCTGAATAGAGCTCAGGATTTTGAGTTCAGAATATACCTATCGTAAAATGTTTTCGAAATTCATAAATGAGAAAAATTAAGCAATATCTACCTAGTTCCCTACAACCTATTTGTCGAGTACACCTACACAGCTGTAGACACAAGAATGGGCAATATAGAAAATGTAAATTTTTATCGATAATCCCATCTCTCAATCTTTTACCTACTGATTTTTCCTGTTTTCAGCTTGATCATTTAATAAGATTCAGAAGAAGAAAGGAAAAAGAAGAAGAGCACCTTATATGAATAACGAGTGAATGTTGCTGAATAGAGCTCAGGATTTTGAGTTCAGAATAAAGTTCAGTATCCCATGCACAGGATTTTGAACATTGTCCCTCACACCTAATAAGTATAAAAGTATATACGTATTATACGTATAGGGTATACGTATTATACGTGGGTAGTAGATACCTTATTAGCATTTCGACTTTCCTTATCCTGAGGAGGGATTTTCTTTTCGAAAAAAGAGCGGGATCAACACCATTTTTCCTTCGGAGTGTCTCGAAATAAGCTCATTAGGACCTCATATATCATTTTCCTTGTGAATGCTGAATATTCTATTATTATCACTTCACACTTGATGTATTGTATGCCGGTAGATATTATTTGTATACCACTTCACACTTGATGTATTGTATGCCGGTAGATATTATTTGTATACAGGGATGTATTGTATGCCAGTAGGTATTTTTGTATACAGGGTGTCCTCCTACAGCTGGATTTGACCTATAACCTGAAAAAAAAAAAGGATTAGGATTAGATAGTAGGTACTCATTACTGAAAAAATCAAGAGAGAAATGTTTGAACTCGAATATTTTTTCTTCTTCTTCTTCTTCTTCTTCTTCTTCTACTTTTTAAAGTTATATTTATTCATAGACTCGGAGAACATGGTTCCTCTTCTTTTTTGTTCTGAAATTACTGTCGAACGGGTAATCCCAAGGCCTTTTTCTGAGCCAGTTCTACATGCATTGTGCATTTCTTTTTATATCTAAAGTCCGGAAAATGGAATTACTATTCGGAATTCCGGACTGCCCTGTATAAGAAGGGGAAACTAAAAATTTGAATATGAAGTTTGCTGTGTTTGCTGACAGAATCCTCTACACTTCTGTGGCATTGCGACTCCTGTGTGGTAGTCTTGATAAAAATGAAAAATGGATTTTTCATGAAAATTTAAACATCTCATTGCTGCATCCCCCTTTTCCACATCTTGATTGAATTTTAATATTTTCTTTCGTCTTGCATTTCACAATCTATTTACTAATCGGATGAAGGGTATTATTTTCCTTATCGATATAAGTATCTAATCTAGATTCTAGAGGGCTAGAGAGAGAATATTTTAGTGGATGTGTCAAAATTACCAAATTTTAAAATGAAGTTTACCTACAATATGCCATGATAGAGAATATTGTTAGTGGACGTGCCAATGTTCCCCAATAGGTATATACCTAACACTAACACCTATCTTTATGTAGGTCCTTAAGAACTCGTCCAAATTATAAAATTATGAAATAGTTTACAACATATACCTATTGTAAATACCATTGTAAAGTAGGAAGGTACTTAAATAGGTAGGTACACTATTAAATAAATACAAGATCTTTTTGTATAGGTAGGTGAATACAGATTATTTGAACATCAATTCACTGATTCTCTTCACGATATAAGTAGGTGAGTGCATGGAACTATGTCAGATTTGTGTCAGCGGAGAAATGCGACTTTTTTTCCATTTTATACTCGTATTTTATGATAAGTATGTAGGAGGGTAGCTTTATTTCAATGTAAACCTAACCGATCTCTTCACACAGGAAGTACCAAGTACCTATACCTACCTACCTATGTACCTTTACACTAATACTCATAATTATAATATACCTCATACTTCAAAGAAGATCTGCCCCAAAACCAGAAATAATCCCATTACAAGACTCGAAGCTGCCCAAGCTTCAGTTGGTTTGTACTAACCGAGTTGTACGTAAATGGCCCAAGCAGTTTACACTGTTCACGGATTGAGCTTTGAAATCCGAAGGTATCTATTTAACTATTAGCTACTGAAATGTATAAAGCTACATAAATCGCTGTGTTTTAATTCCTTTCTGAAGAGATTTCGTTCGAAAGCTCAGACTTTGTGGAAATATATTTTATACAAAAAATTCTTTACCCAAAAGATGGATTCCTTTCTGAAGAGATTTCGTTCAAAAGCTCAGACTTTGTGGAAATATATTTTATACAAAAAATTCTTTACCCAAAAGATGCCACCATACCTACTACCCTTGAGGTACATAGTACATACGTAACATAGGTACCTTACATAAAATTTCTTATGTATCAGATCATAATAATAAAATTATGTAGGTACCTCACCATGTACATGTGACCACTAAAATCCACAGCACTTTTTACGATATTGGGGGAAAAATATCTTTTGAGAAGTTATTATTTAGGTATTACGATCTTTTAAAAATTATCATTTCAATCATAACCTTTTGTTGACGAAAGTTGTTGAAAAATGAAACCAACAAAAGGTCATTCCAGATTTTACGAGTTGTGTTTTTTGTTAGGGAGTTTATTGTAGGAGTGGGGAAGAAAAGAGAATAGTGAGAGAGTGTTCCCGTTCCTCTCTCTCTCTCTCCTCATTCTGTTAGAAATTTGGTATTTTTGGAATCTGACACATCCACCAAAAATATTATTTTCTTCCTTTCTTGCTTTCTCTCTCTCTTCACATTTAGTTAGAAAATTTGGTATTTTTGGAATCTGACACATCCACCAAAAATATTATTTTCTTCCTTTCTTGCTTTCTCTCTCTTTCTCTCTCTCTCTCTCTCTCTCTCTCTCTCTCTCTCTCTCTCTCTCTCTCTCTCTCTCTCTCTTAAAGTAGATTTAAGTTCTGTTTAAACTGTACCTAACTACCTACCCATAAAAGTAGATATTAAGTTCTGTTTAAACTGTACCTAGGTAGGTACCCATAAAAGTAGATTTAAGTTTTGTTTAAACTGTACCTACCCATTAAAGTAGATTAAGTCTGTTGAAAATGTACCTATCTAAGTCCGACTGGCTTTCTCCTACCCTATCCTCTCCTTCTCCTCCTCCTCCTCTTTTTTTTTTTTTTTTTTTTTTTTTTTTTTTTTTTTCAAGTTACCTACTTATCGGGACATTCCAAAAGGTTAGACTGTTTAGCACTTAAATCAAATACGAAACAGTCGACTACATTACCTACTTTTATTCCCAATAGGTAAATTGAAAAGTAGGTATATCTACCTATCTACTTCACTGCACGCTATTGCCCAAATGATCACCCAGCCGGATAACAACCACTTGCAAAATTGCTTAACTTCAGTGATTGGAACTGTGCATTCAACGTGCTTCCGCTGGCTAATCTACGAGTATGGATTTGAAAGGTAATTTTCATCAATAAATGGTTTTCAGCGGGGCTAGACAACCTACCCTATAAACCCTATAAGGTCGGACCTGATTTCAACTTTGTCTCTCGGCTAAAATGTCTTTATTTCAAACCTTTAGGGAACTATTAAGTTCAATATAGGACGATCTCCTGACCCCCGTTGTTCATTTATTTATCTACGACTTTTAGAGGTACCTCATTTAAAGGTGCCTGAATCCGTTAGTAGGTACCTCGCAAATACTTTCGTTAGTTCTTAGGTTTATCAATAAATTTTAGTTTAATCCGATAGGACATACGAGTAAAAGTAGGATGAAAATAATATAATACATCATACCCTCCTTATCTCTGGGTTTCCCGATCTAGCTAGGTATCTAACAGCTACCAATAATTTATTTTCGAGACCTTCCTGATTTCATGTTGTGTAAATCTCTTTTTGAAACCTCGTAGATTTTGAAATACTAAAAGGTTACCCGAATGTGAACAGTAAATACCTAGTGATAATATATTTTGTGAAATACTTTCGTTATGTTCTTAGGTTTATCAATAAATTTTAGTTTAATCCGATAGGACATACGAGTAAAAGTAGGATGAAAATAATATACATCATACCCTCCTTATCTCTGGGTTTCCCGATCTACATAGCTAGGTATCTAACAGCTACCAATAATTTATTTTCGAGACCTTCCTGATTTGGGTCACCAACTTTTGTGCAACCAAGTGCAATAATTATAGATATTCCGGTGGTGTGATTGGTTTAATACATTGTAAATTAAGAATTAGGTAGAAGTAAACACCAAACGAATGATTGGTAGATTTTACAGGGTGTTAGTAGTAGGGACAAAAAGACAAACACGGTTCTGTTTTTAAGTAACTTTTTTCCCCCTGGGACCGCGAAGTACTTTCTCAGGTTTACAGGGTGTTAGTAGTATTAGGGACAAAAAGACAAACACGGTTCTGTTTTTAAGTAACTTTTTCCCCCTGGGACCGCGAAGTACTTTCTCAGGATTTTTTAAGAACTGTGTTCAAGTAACTCCTGTATTGCTATTACTGTATTTTTTCCTTGAGTATTTAACGTCACTGTATAACTGCTAAGGTTTTCAGGAGTGGAGGTTTTACCCTCCTTTTGGAGACAAGCTGTATTAGCCTCCTTACGTCCTCATATTATCCTCACTCAGCCTGAGTGGGGCCGGGAAACACCAATCATCCGATGGTCAACCATCCGGATACTAACCACGCGTAACGCTGTTTAACTTCAGTGATCCGTTGGGAACTATTACGTTCAACGTGCTATCGCCGCTGACTATAACTTGATAATGAGATCTGATAATAAGTCCTAAACTAAGTATGTACGAGACTCGTAGTTATAAAGGGGTTAATATAATTATGTATGTAAGATTGTAAGATACCTACAAATAATTTGTCATAATAAGCCAACTACCGGTGTAGAGGGATTTACTCGAATGATTCCAAATAGGTATTACCTACCCAACTAACTATTTTATCTACTTTTTTTGCAACAGAGATTATTAGCAATGATTGTTGTCTTCTATTCAATCACTCCCTGATTGGATAACGTATTAACTGGATTTTTTGAAGCAAATCGTCAGTCAGTCAAAAACGACCAAAAGATCAAGTTATACCTACTCATTGTTGACCAGTTTTTGTTATCAGGATCTTATTAACAAAAGGTACGAGGACCAGTTTGTAAAATTTGTGACTTTTTAAGTTTTAGTGGATGTGTCGCTCATCTGAACTACTGAACCATGACTCTCAACTTTCAATATCTCCGATGACTTCTGTTTTGTAAGAATAATAATGACTTCTTCTTTGTTCTATTGTTGTTCCCACTCAAATAGTTACCGACCGACGGTCCTGTCCCAAGTACCTAATGATAAATAGGTTTACTTAAATATTTGAACATTACTTGCAACTCAAAATCAGAACTGTCCAAGTAGCAGTGACCATCGCGGTCCCCACCGAAAGCATGGTCACATTCCGCCACAAATGTATGAAAGTGGGTCCGAGGATGGGGTGTATGATATCCAGCGATTTTGTGGCTTTTCGTTGCTTTAGACGTACATTTATTATGACGCTTATGTACTCTTGTAGCACTTGTGTTACAATACAAGGGAAAGGATTGAAAAATAACTAAACAAAAAGGCAAAAAAGAAAAAAAATACCCCAATGAAAGTGGTTACTTTCCCCCAAAACTGTATAGCTCATTCCTGAAGGTAATTCATAGCTAAGAAATAGGTACCTACATACCTAGAAAGTGAACTATCTAAAAAACCTACAAAAGGGTCATCATGCCCCGAAGGAGATCAACACTGGAAGGTATTTACTTAAGGTGTGTTCGTGTTCAAATTCAAATTACAACACAATACCCAGCGAAAGGGGGGTCATCTTAAACCCTAATATATCACATTGTTTGGTGTAGGTATCTTATAACAAAAGCATTAATACATCGTACCTCATGCTACAGCACGTAAGATATCAGAAGGGATTCTCTTCTTATCTGAGAACCCATAACTTTTCAAAGAGATCTACCTACTCGTATAATACCTGGTTTGATAATAATGATAAGAAATTATTTTGGATATTAAGATGATCCTCTTCAGGGAGAATTCGAGTTTCTTCATTCAAATAGACAGAAGATTTTTTCTTTACTTATATCTTGTATTTATGATATGATTTATCTTGAAATACGTATGTATAGGTACCATATAAAAATTTCTTAAATAAGTAGGTAGGTTAATGTACAAAGAAAGAAGGTTGAAAAAAATTCCAACACTGAACCATTTCTTTTATGAGACCAGATATTTTGAAGCGGTAAAATCATTAATTTTTCAATGTAAATAATTTATTGCTCGCTTAAGTTTTCTTAGAGTTTCCCTGAAATATATCAAGGGTCTTAAGTAAAGTTTTGGGTTTCGGGCTATCTATGAATAAGAAGAAAATGGTTGTGGATCACAGCTTTGAAAAATGGACGTTTAACTACATAATTGTTTGTTATAGGTAGAACGGTACAAGTAACTACTTACTAGTACTAGGCACTTAAGATAAGTAAACATATTTATCATTTATCTTAAATAAACAATAGATATTTTCTTATGATCAGTTGGTGAGTTTCTTTTAGGTACCTACTGATTAATTATTAGAAGATTTTTTATTCATGAATCTGCAGGAAACGAAGAAAATTTAAAATTATCCACAATATTTTCTTGGGCTACTTACTGCTCTGACTATAGGTACTAGTTTTGGCACATCAGTCATATCCTTGTCTCCGTGGACTTTTTCAATGAAACTCCGCTTACCACTTTGGTCCGCTCAGGCCGTTAAAAAACGAAACAAATCACCCACAAGAATACAAGAAAGAGTTAGTGACAAGAATCGAAGCCTGAACCTGATTTCGGACCTGCTCGGAATATTCAGGTGTGTAATTAACACTCAACTTGCTGTGGTATTGATATTCTCAGTCAGTATTTAAATTGGACAGAGTAGGTACATACATAATATGTATGTATGTATAACTATGTACGTACACATGGTACATAGGAATCTCCAAGACACAAATCCAGCATCAGAAACATTCGTGTTGGCGTAGGTAGAAAATTGGTACCTTCATAAAACTTATTTGCTTATTTTTTCGGTTCAGTGTTTTGTTTTGAAAATAAATTCAAATTTGAATTGATTCTCACAGACTAAATCCCACTACATCAGTCTCACAATAGTTACTCTCGAAGATATCTTCAATACATATTATATAAGTACGTAAAAGGATCTAATCTAGCACGTCCTCATATTATCCTCACCCAACCTGAGTGGGACCGGGAAACACCAATCATCCGATGGTCAACCATCCGGATACTAACCACGCGTAACGCTGTTTAACTTCAGTGATCCGTTGGGAACTATTGCGTTCAACGTGCTCTCGCCGCTGACTATAACTTGATAATGAGATCTCATATCGAAGTTTGTCTTAGTCCTAGACTAAATATAGTTATAAAGGGGTTAATGGTTAATATAGGTAATAATTGTGAACGTAAGATACCTATAAATAATCTGTCATAATAAGCTAACTACCGGTGTAGAGGGATTTACTCGAATGATTCCAAATAGGTATTACCTACCTAACTAACTATTTTATCTACTTTTTTTTGGAATAGAGGTTATTAGCAATGATTGTTGTCTTCTATTGAATCACTCCCTGATTGGATAACGTATTAACTGGATTTTTTGAAGCAAGTTGTCAGTCAGTCAAAAACGATCAAAAGATCAAGTTATACCTACTTATTGTTGACAAGTTTTTGTTATCAGGATCTTATTAACAACAGGTACGAGGACCAGTTTGTAAAATTTGTGACTTTTTAAGTTTTAGTGGATGTTTCTACAAATCCTTTTACCGAAATACCTAATAGACCCCCAATTTGATTGGATAAAAGAATCGCCCTTATAAGTAGGTAGGTGTAGTAAACATAATAACTTAATTAATTAAATATTAATTTTCTCGAGTTTAACCATAATTCTTCTCACCCAACACCGACTTAGATTTCGTGGAAATTTCGGAAAATATGAAAATGCAAAACAGCTCTGGGCAGTGGACAAAGTTCATCCCGTGATCTGATTGGCTGGAGAGCATTTTCCCTGCCCTCTATTGTCCGTACGAGGGATTCAAAATCCTCGCTTAAAAGTACGAAAGTATAATCTGTTGCATTTCAACGTTATGCTTTGAAGTCGGCAGCCGTTTGAACGTGAAACAGAAAAACAGAGATATTGTTTTACTCGCGTCGTAAAAAAAAAAGTAAAATAAATCGAGACATTTCGTTTACATTTTAACGAGTACTTAAATTGAGCATAATAATAAAGCATTCCTAATAATTTTCATAATATTTTTTCAGTTTTGTTTGTGTAAAGCTTGTTTTACTGCATTTACTTACCTAGGTATTTATTTATTTTTATTTTTTACTATTTCAGTTATAGGTAGCGGCAGATTTCTTTTGTATGTTTTCACACATGATGTACGTATTTGTGTTCTAATGATTGTTGGAATTGTAAATATTTTGTTACCTAGTCTAAAATTTACATTTCTTTTAGTTCATACCTATATATTTCTTTCACTTTACTTTACTGCATCATCTAACTGCAGGTTCCAGGTTTGGTCTGATAGGTATCATCTACTAAAATAGGGCTGAGACAGTAGGTACCTAGTTTATATTTTTGGTGGATGTGACAATTTTTCCATATACCCACCTAGGTACACAACTTACCCATATACCCACCTAGGTACACAACTTACCCATATACCCACCTAGGTACACAACTTACCTCCGAATCGATGATTTTTACCTGTAAGTGGAACTTTCTTGATAATATAATTATTAGTCAGCTCCCATGGCGTAGTGGTCACTGCGCTTGCCTTGCACGCGGGAGACCCGGGTTCGATTCCCGGCGGAGTCAAGAAATTTGTATCATGCAAATGATTGATACCGTGACTGGCTGTTGGTAGTAGGTAGGTAGGTTAATGTACAAAGAAAGAAGGTTGAAAAAATTCCAACACTGAACTATTTCTTTTATGAGACCAGATACTTTGAAGAGGTAAAATCATTAATTTTTCAATGTAAATAATTTATTGCTCGCTTAAGTTTTCTTAGAGTTTGCCCTGAAATATATCAAGAGTCTTAAGTAAAGTTTTGGGTTTCGGGCTATTTATGAATAAGAAGAAAATGGTTGTGGATCACAGCTTTGAAAAATGGACGTTTAACTACATAGTTGTTTGTTATAGGTAGAACGGTACATGTACAAAGAAAGAAGGTTAAAAAATTCCAACACTGAACTATTTCTTTTATGAGACTCAGATACTTTGAAGAGGTAGATTCATTAATTTTTCAATGTAAATAATTTATTGCTCGCTTAAGTTTTCTTAGAGTTTGCCCTGAAATATATCAAGGGTCTTAAGTAAAGTTTTGGATTTCGGGCTATCTATGAATAAGAAGAAAATGGTTGTGGATCACAGCTTTGAAAAATGGACGTTTAACTACATAGTTGTTTGTTATAGGTAGAACGGTACAAGTAACTAGTTACTAGTACTAGGCACTCAAGATAAGTAAACATATTTATCATTTATGTTAAATAAACAATAGATATTTTCTTATGATCAGTTGGTGAGTTTCTTTTAGGTACTGATTATTATTAGAAGATTTTTTATTCATGAATCTGCAGGATACGAAGAAAATTTAAAATTTATTATCCACAATATTTTCTTGGGCTACTGCTCTGACTAGGTACTAGTTTTGGCATAGTCATATCCTTGTCTCCGTGGACTTTTTCAATGAAACTCCGCTTACCACTTTGGTCCGCTCTGGCCGTTAAAAAACGAAACAAATCACCCACAAGAAAGAGTTAGTGACAAGAATCGAAGCCTGAATCTGATTTCGGACCTGCTCGGAATATTCAGGTGTGTAATTAACATTAACACTCAACTTGCTGTGGTATTGATATTCTCAGTCAGTATTTAAATTAGACAGAGTAGGTACATACATAATATGTATGTAAGTATAACTATGTACGTACACATGGTACATAGGAATCTCCAAGACACAAATCCAGCATCAGATACATTCTTGTTGGCGTAGGTAGAAAATTGGTACCTTCATAAAACTCATTTGCTTATTTTTCGGTTCAGTGTTTTGTTTTGAAAATAAATTCAAATTTGAATTGATTCTCACAGATTAAATCCCACTACATCAGTCTCACAATAGTTACTCTCGAAGATATCTTCAATACATATTATATAAGTAGGTACGTAGAAGGATCTAGTCTAGACTCTAGAGGGCTAGAGATAGAATATTTTAGTGGATGTGTCAAAATTACCAAATTTTAAATTGAAGTTTACCTACAATATGCCATGATAGAGAATATTGTTAGTGGATGTGCCAATTTTCCCCAATAGGTATACAATACCTAACACTAACACCTATCTTTATGTAGGTCCTTAAGAACTCGTCCAAATTATGAAATAGTTTACAACATATACCTATTGTAAAATACCATTGTAAAGTAGGAAGGTACTTAAATAGGTACACTATTAAATAAATACAAGATCTTTTTGTATAGGTAGGTGAATACAGATTATTTGAACATCAATTCACTGATTCTCTTCACTACCTAACACTAACACCTATCTTTATGTAGGTCCTTAAGAACTCGTCCAAATTATAAAATAGTTTACAACATATACCTATTGTAAATACCATTGTAAAGTAGGAAGGTACTTAAATAGGTACAGGTACACTATTAAATAAATACAAGATCTTTTTGTATAGGTAGGTGAATACAGATTATTTGAACATCAATTCACTGATTCTCTTCACACAGGAAGTACCAAGTACCTATACCTACCTACCTATGTACCTTTACACTAATACTCATAATTATAATATACCTCATACTTCAAAGAAGATCTGCCCCAAAACCAGAAATAATCCCATTACAAGACTCGAAGCTGCCCAAGCTTCAGTTGGTTTGTAGATTTCTTGGCGATAAGACTTCGAACAAACATGTTGTGTAAATCTCTTTTTGAAACCTCGGAGATTTCAAAATACTAAAGGGTTACCCGAATGTGAACAGTAAATACCTAGTGATAATATACTTTGTGAAATTAATTAATTGATTAGGTAGATAGCATCGTGTGTCGTTCTTTTTAAGTAATTACCGCTCGTTTTTCGATGTTTTGGATGGAAAAGAAGATTCATACGTAACTCGCGGTTCGCAGGTAGGTACGTAAAATTTATTTAGCCTGAATGAAGTAAAGGTAAAGTGGGCAGGTATACCTACCTACTTATTCGATATAGTGTAAGTAGTGAAATTTGTAAGTATCTACGACTTTTTACCTATACCTCAGCAGTTGCTGAATTGGGGTCTTGGTCTTGAGCTTTGGCATATATTTCAAATGGGAAAAACTTAAAAATACTTCATGTATAATGGTTATATTCATAGGTAGGATTACTCTTTGTGTTTTCTGATCTCACCACTTTTATAGGCCGACATTTTTGGATAGGAACTTGGCCTTTTTTTTTCACATTTGTGTTTTTGTGGGGTTGACTTTACCCAGCTTGAGTGGGGCCGGGAAAAGCCAGCAGCACACGATTAGGTACCTATATCCTAAATGGTCACCCACTCTGACACCAAGCTTAAAATTGCTTACTTTGTGGAAACTGGTGCATTCAACGTGCTTTCTTCTGTGTTTCCATCCGGTGTTTTGGGGTAGCATTGCTAGCTTTTGCGTTAGCTCAATATATTGCATTATTTTTCCACCATTTCAGACCCATGTTAGCGTGTGAAGATGAAGTTTCGAAACAGTTTGGAATGACGTGACGTTACTTATTGGTGAGAGGAGCTAGTGGCATCAGCCACTTGGTGGTGCTCCATCCTGCAAGGTATGGTAGTCCCAGATGTGAACAGTATGAAGTTCAATCTACACCACTGATTTGCAGTCCTTACAATAATCCATCGTGACAGTACAAAAGAAATGGTCTACATCTAAGTACCTCTACCGGCCTGGGTTTGAATAGAATGCTTCACATTTGTGTTTATGTGGGGTTGACTTTACCCAGCTTGAGTGGGGCCGGGAAAAGCCAGCAGCATACGATTAGGTACCTATATCCTAAATGGTCACCCACTCTGACACCAAGCTTAAAGTTGCTTACTTTTTGGAAACTGGTGCATTCAACGTGCTTTCTTTTGTGTCCCCATCCGGTGTTTTGGGGTAGCATTGCTAGCTTTTGCGTTAGCTCAATATATATTGTATTATTTTTCCACCATTTCAGACCCATGTTAGCGTGTGAAGATGAAGTTTCGGAACAGTTTGGAATGACGTGACGTTACTTATTGGTGAGAGGAGCTAGTGGCATCAGCCACTTGGTAGTGCTCCATCCTGCAAGGTATGGTAGTCCCAGATGTGAACAGTATGAAGTTCAATCTACACCACTGATCTGCAGTCCTTACAATAATCCATCGTGACAGTACAAAAGAAATGGTCTACATCTAAGTACCTCTACCGGCCTGGGTTTGAATAGAATGCTTTGTTTTTAGTTTATACACATTGTTTATAAGTTTATACACATTGTTTATAAGTTTATACACATTGTTTATAATTTTTAAATTTAGCACATTGTTTTCAGACCCATGTTAGCGTGTAAAGATGAAGTTTCGGAACAGTTTGGAATGACGTGACGTTACTTATTGGTGATAGGAGCTAGTGGCATCAGCCAATTGGTGGTGCTCCATCCTGCAAGGTATGGTAGTCCCAGATGTGAACAGTATGGAGTTCAATCTACACCACAGGGTTTTATCCATCCATCTTAATCAGTCTTTACCAGAGGCGTAGCTAACATGAGGGAGGGGGAAAGGAGTTTTAAACAAAATGTTGTGGATGAGTTTCTTTTTATTTTATTTCATAAAGGGGTTTACCGCCAAGGTTTTAAGAGACGGAGGTTTACCCTCAATAGGTCAATTGCGCTTACTTGGGTGATGTTTCAAAGTCATAGAGCAGGAAAAATGAGGACCAACGGATTTTTTCTTTTTCTTCTACGACTTCTAGATACCGAGATATATCGATTTAAAAAATACCGGTAAATCGTAAACTTTGACGAAGGACTAACGGAATCTTTTTCTTCTACGACTTCTAGATCCCGAGATAAATCGATTAAAAAAATGCCGGTAAATCGTGAACTTTGACGTCACGGGTGATGACGTCATAATTCATGACTCCCGCTTCGTTTGATTGTGCGCAAGCGTTTCTGCGCATTTTGACGTGAAATCTGACGTCACGACTCTTCGAAATTTTCATTAGAATGGCAATAAAAAATTGAATTTTCGACCTTCTAAAGTTACTTTTTCCGAGTTTTGACCTCAGATTTGGATTTTTCACAACTTTTTACGTAGGAATCGACCTTTTATTAATAATATTTTCCCAATTGCAACTCCTCCATTCGGCGAAAAGCTACCCGCCTTCTTACATTGACTTTACCCAGCTTGAGTGGGGTCGGGAAAAGCCAGCAGCATACGATTAGATACCTATATCCTAAATGGTCAGTGGTCACCCACTCTGACACCAAGCTTAAAGTTGCTTACTTTGTGGAAACTGGTGCATTCAACGTGCTTACTTCTGTGTTCCCATCCGGTGTTTCGGGGTAGCATTGCTAGCTTTTGCGTTAGCTCAATATATTTCTTTATTTTTCCACCATTTCAGACCCATGTTAGCGTGTGAAGATGAAGTTTCGAAACAGTTTGGAATGACGTGACGTTACTTATTGGTGAGAGGAGCTAGTGGCATCAGCCAATTGGTGGTGCTCCATCCTGCAAGGTATGGTAGTCCCAGATGTGAACAGTATGAAGTTCAATCTACACCACTGGTTCACAGTCCTTACAATAATCCATCGTGACAGTACAAAAGAAATGGTCTACATCTAAGTACCTCTACCGGCCTGGGTTTGAATAGAATGCAGTAGTAAACAGAGTAGTAAGCCACTATCTTTCATTCAACAAAGTAGTAAGAAAGTAAGACGCTCATCCAAATCTGCTATTCTGGTAAGATTATTTGAATTCCTACGTTTCCTACTTTATTTAATTGTGTTCTTTGATTTGTATTGCATGGTAGTCATGGTGTTTTTTTTTTAACTTGGCCTTGGCGAACTTTATCTTAAACAGGTAAGGCGAACTTTATACCCGTATAGCCGTTTCTCCTGAGTTCTCAAAGCTGTCCAGATGAGACTAGATTATACTAGTCTGATAGTCACTTTCGTGACTATGGCAGTCTATGAAGATTGTCCATATGTCCAATGACTATTAACCTACATTCAGATATCATTGCCCTCGGGTTGCAATCGTCATTTGGAATCTCATTCCCGCAGGATGTAATGCATTATTGTCATATTTTGTCCTGTCATTCCTGCGTGGCTCCTATTCACGAGGATAATTTAATGTACTTGGAATTGAAATGTTAATTGTGTTTGTGTCTGGAAGTGTATCTGGAGCAGTAGGTAATGAAGTGGGGCCAATAATTCAGCTATTCTAACATAAACATAAAACAGAGTGCTTTTGCTCCATGAAGAACCCATATCGGTAAGCGATTTCTGTTGAAAACTTTAAAGAAGAATAAATAATTGGTTCGTCAAGCACTCTACTTTTGCATATTTATTAGCTAAATATGTTACTTACTTATCGGGACATTCCAAAAGGTTAGACTGTTTAGCACTTACATCAAATACGAAACAGTCGACTACATTACCTACTTTTATTCCCAATAGGTAAATTGAAAAGTAGGTATATCTACCTATCTACTTCACTTACCTACCTTGGTGCTGTAGTCTGTACGCATTTGGAAAAAAAAAGTCCGTGCCCAGAGAATGTAAGAATAATTATTGAGAAATAAAATACTTCCTCCATGGAAGGATGCACGTTCTTCATGCTCATGTCTGGAAGTGTATCTGGAGCAGTAGGTAATGAAGTGGGGCCAATAATTCAGCTATTCTAACATAAACATAAAACAAAGTGCTTTTGCTCCATGAAGGACCCATATCGATAAGCGATTTCTGTTGAAAACTTTAAAGAAGAATAAATAATTGGTTCGTCAAGCACTCTATTTTTGCACATTACCTAAATAAGTTACCTAATTATCGGGACATTCCAAAAAGTTAGACTGTTTAGCACTTAAATCAAATACGAAACAGTCGACTACATTACCTACTTTTATTCCCAATACCTAGGTAAATTGAAAAGTAGGTATATCTACCTATATCTACTTCACTTACCTACCTTAGTGCTGTAGTCTGTACGCATTTGGGGAAAAAAAGTCCGTGCCCAGAGAATGTAAGAATAATTATTGAGAAATAAAATACTTCCTCCATGGAAGGATGCACGTTCTTCATGCTCTGTCCGTGCCCAGAGAATGTAAGAATAATTATTGAGAAATAAAATACTTCCTCCATGGAAGGATGCACGTTCTTCATGCTCTAAGTTCGGTAAATAATTCTCTCTATAATAGCTTCAATATCAATGTATATTATTATCTCTCTGGTGGTCCTTTATCCTCTACCATAGATCCTGATCATGATTACGACCTCAGTACAGGCATAATATATGAGAATAAATACCTAAGAGTAATACTTCGGTCTAGCCAGCCAGAGTTGGTACACCAGTTCTCAATGAATCACTGAAGTTGAGCTTTGTTGAGCGTTGTTCGTTTCTAGATGGGTGACCAATTGACCATTTGGGCAATCTCTTGCTAGCTTTTCTCGAGCTAACTCAGGCTGGGTGAGGTTTGTGAGGAAGCGGGGGGTAGCTTGTCGTCGAATCGAGGGTAAAGCTCTCGTCACTTTAAAAAACTTACTAATTATTCTGTGACCGACTGTAGCCCCCTTAAAAAATACAGAAGGACATAAAGAAGGCGAAGATTTTGAATTTTGAGCTCATCTGAACTACTGAACCATGACTCTCAACTTTCAATATCTCCGATGACTTCTGTTTTGTAAGAATAATAATGACTTCTTCTTTGTTCTATTGTTGTTCCCACTCAAATAGTTACCGACCGACGGTCCTGTCCCAAGTACCTAATGATAAATAGGTTTACTTAAATATATCTAGATGGGTGACCAATTGACCATTTGGGCAATCTCTTGCTAGCTTTTCTCGAGCTAACTCAGGCTGGGCGAAGTTTGTGAGGAAGCGGGTAGCTTGTCGTAGAATCGAGGGTAAAGCTCTCGTCACTTTAGAAAACTTACTATTTATTCTGTGACCGACTGTAGCCCCCTTAAAAAATACAGAAAGACATAAAGAAGGCGAAGATTTTGAATTTTGAGCTCATCTGAACTCCTGAACCATGACTTTCAATATCTCCGATGACTTCTGTTTTGTAAGAATAATAATGACTTCTCCTTTGTTCTATTGTTGTTCCCACTCAAATAGTTACCGACCGACGGTCCTGTCCCAAGTACCTAATGATAAATAGGTTTACTTAAATATTTGAACATTACTTGCAACTCAAAATCAGAACTGTCCAAGTAGCAGTGACCATCGCGGTCCCCACCGAAAGCATAGTCACATTCCGCCACAAATGTATAAAAGTGGGTCCGAGGATGGGGTGTATGATATCCAGCGATTTTGTGGCTTTTCGTTGCTTTAGACTTAGACGTACATATTATGACGCTTATGTACTCTTGTAGCACTTGTGTTACAATACAAGGGAAAGGATTGAAAAATAACTAAACAAAAAGGCAAAAAAGAAAGAGAAAAATACCCCAATGAAAGTGGTTACTTTGCCCCAAAACTGTATAGCTCATTCCTGAAGGTAATTCATAGCTAAGAAATAAGTACCTACATACCTAGAAAGTGAACTCTCTAAAAAAACTACAAAAGGGTCATCCTGCCCTGAAGGAAATCAACACTGGAAGGTATTTACTTAAGGTGTGTTCGTGTTTAAATTCAAATTACAACACAATACCCAGCGAAAGGGGGGTCATCTTAAACCCTAATATATCACATTGTTTGGTGTAGGTATCTTATAACAAAAGCATTAATACATCGTACCTCATGCTACAGCACGTAAGATATCAGAAGGGATTCTCTTCTTATCTGAGAACCCATAACTTTTCAAAGAGATCTACCTACTCGTATAATACCTGGTTTGATAATAATGATAAGAAATTATTTTGGATATTAAGATGATCCTCTTCAGGGAGAATTCGAGTTTCTATTTTACTATAAGGACAAAAAACCCAAGGTTTTGGAAATTTTATGCACACTTATGATAAGATATAGAGATAAAAATAAGATTTAGATAGAGAGATGAGAGATAAGAGGTAATTGAACTCTAAAAAAATCGAGTTCAAGTTTACCGGTAGGTAGATAAGATGCCTACTATTACCCCGGGATAGATCAATATTTTGGAAACACATTGAATGAAGGAGAAGAAACCCTGTATCCTTTAAAGTAAGCGTGAGTGTTCATTCCAACCAACGAATGCAATTCCCTCATTAATAAATTGAACTTTGACCACAATAAATAGGAGAAGAATATGGGTGAAAAATTGTATCCTTTAAAGTAAGCGTGAGTGTTCATTCCAACCAACGAATGCAATTCCCTCATTAATAAATTGAACTTTGACCACAATAAATACGAGAAGAATATGGGTGAAAAATTGTATCCTTTAAGCGTGAGTGTTCATTCCAACCAACGAATGCAATTCCCTCATTAATAAATTGAACTTTGACCACAATAAATACATTAAGGATAATCTCGTTTGAGCTAAAGTTTAAAGGTTTGAGCAATTTGGACAAGCATTTCTTCATCATTAGTTGCAGATGGCCGGGCCAGTTTTGGTGACAACGGTCCATATGATGCTATTCACGTGGGTGCGGCCTACCCCAGGTACCCGGAAATATTTATCCACCACTTGAAGTCCGGAGGGAGACTGGTCATCCCTATAGGCGATACGAAACAGCAGATGCTCACTATTTACGACAAGTTCCACAATGGGACTATCGATATACAACACTGGGGCGTGGTTCAGGTAGGTCTTCTTTATGATGTGAAAGCAGGATATAGTATGCCGATTATTGGTTAGGTTTATATTAGACATCCTGTGTATTTACATTGCTTACCGTTTCCTTCATAAAGGCTACAATCCTACATATTAGGCGAAACTCGAGTCGGATGAGAGTCAACAATTAAGTATCCAAAAAACGTAATAATATAACGGTCTGTAGGATATAGTAGCAATAATGTAGGTCTGTAGGATATAGTAGCAAGTAGCAAAAGAACACGAAAGTAAAACGCTTTCCTTCCTTGTGACAGATACAACCCTTATTGGAAAAATCCTACAATGCTGCAGTGAGCACCAAAGTTGTGACATAATAACACAAAGAAACTGCATTTACATTTACATAATAAAATTATTCAAATGTTATGTTTACATTTTCAATTTATTCTTATACACTACTCAAGTAGGTCCTCAATAATTATTAAGTCTACGTTTGAGTGGGGTAGCTCGCATCTAGACTTTGTTGATGATTTTAATAAATTTGGTCCTGAAGACATTAATAGATATTAGAAACAAAGAGATCCCCATAAAGAAGGCAAGTTAGGCAAGTGATTGAGAAATTAATAGTGAAACCCGATCACCCTGAAATCCTCTGTTATGAAACTTAAGCTACCAGGCTATTAGGTATCTAGTGTACGATGTACGTATTTCATAGTACAGTACCCACTACCCAAGTTCACTAAAACGTTCTTAAAGTCAACAGGTATGAAAATAAGAATAAGAAGAAGAAAACTTCATTATTAGAAACTTTATTATGATCAGCTTAAGCTGATAATTATTAGAAGATTTCTGTTGATTAGCACCTACCTATCGTAAAATGTTTGCGAAATTCATAAATGGGAAAAATTAAGCAATACCTAGTTCCCTACAACCTATTTGTCGAGTATACCTACACAGCTGGTAGACACAAGAATGGGCAAAATAGAAAATGTAATTTTTTATCGATAATCTCATCTCTCGATCTTTTACCTACTGATTTTTCCTGTTTTCAGCTTGATCATTTAATAAGAACAGGTATAAGAAGAAGAAGAGGAAGAAAGAAGAAGAAAGGAAAAAGAAGAAGAGCACCTTATATGAATAACGAGTGAATGTTGCTGAATAGAGCTCAGGATTTTGAGTTCAGAATAAAGTTCAGTATCCCATGCACAGGATTTTGAACGTTGTCCCTCACACCTAATAAGTATACGTATTATACGTATGAGGTATACGTATTATACGTGGGTAGTAGATACCTTATTAGCATTTCGACTTTCCTTATCCTGAGGAGGGATTTTCTTTTCGAAAAAAGAATATTGCTATTACTGTATTTTTTTCCTTGGGCATTTAACGTAACTGTATAACTGCTAAGGTTTTCAGGAGTGGAGGTTTTACCCTCCTTTTGGAGACAAGCTGTATTAGCCTCCTTATGTCCTCATATTATCCTCAATTCCTCACCCAGCCTGAGTGGGGCCGGGAAACACCAATCATCCGATGGTCAACCATCCGGATACTAACCACGCGTAACGCTGTTTAACTTCAGTGATCCGTTGGGAACTATTGCGTTCAACGTGCTATCGCCGCTGACTATAACTTGATAATGAGATCTCATATCGAAATTTGTCTTAGAGTCCTAGACTAAGTATGTACGAGACTCGTAGTTATAAAGGGGTTAATATAATTATGTAGGTATGTAAGATTGTAAGATATACCTACCTATAAATAATTTGACATAATAAGCCATCTACCGGTGTAGAGGGATTTACTCGAATGATTCCAAATAGGTATTACCTACCCAACTAACTATTTTATCTACTTTTTTTGCAACAGAGATTATTAGCAATGATTGTTGTCTTCTATTGAATCACTCCCTGATTGGATGGATAACGTATTAACTGGATTTTTTGAAGCAAGTCGTCAGTCAGTCAAAAACGACCAAAAGATCAAGTTATACCTACTCATTGTTGACCAGTTTTTGTTATCAGGATCTTATTAACAAAAGGTACGAGGACCAGTTTGTAAAATTTGTGACTTTTTAAGTTTTAGTGGATGTGTCAACAAATCCTTTTTTCGAAATACCTAATAGACCCCCAATTTGATTGGATAAAAGAATCGCCCTTATAAGTAGGTAGGTGTAGTAAACATAATAACTTAATTAACACTGTGATTGGTACTACTGAGGACTCATTGAGCTATGTGTACGACTACCCTGTATTCCTGGTGTCAGAACTATAGATAAATGAAGTAGAGCCATGTCTGATAGCTGATGATCGATAGGACCAAACTAATCACGGCGTAAGTGGAAACCAGCCATCGGAAGAGAAGATAGGCGTTGTTGATGTTCGTGCTCTTCTGCCACTGTGGACAATGGAGGACTGGATCACAATGAGGATATAGCTCCAATGTGTGAGATAAATAAGGTAGAGCCATGTCTGATAGCTGATTATCGATAGGACCAAACTAATCACGGCGTAAGTGGAAACCAGCCATCGGAAGAGAAGATAGACGTTGTTGATGTTCGTGCTCTTCTGCCACTGTGGACAATGGACATGCAAAACACTCGTAAACAAAGTCATGTTTAGGCCCTCCCCTCACGAGTAGTTAGGTAATCGTTTCGTAAGATAATATCGGTATGAGTTTTTCTCGAATAAACTAGCTATTAGAGAGTTTTTGCACTGTTAACTTACATTACGATAATTGAAACGGAAGTTGACCAAAACGAGTTTTCGTCAAATAACGGTAAAAAGTTCAGTTAACGGTCTGATGATTTTTTTTTTTTTTTAATAACACTTCAATAACACTTTGACATTTGAAACTCTTCACCAGAAGACATGAAAATGTACGTATCACTCGACTCCGTTTATCCGAGATAAAACCATAACTTACAAAAGGATTACGTCCCGTGAGCAGACAGCCTCAGGAGTTCAGGTACCTATAGGTTATGACTGTGCCGTGCACTTAGATAAGTATTTAATTTTCCACAAAAAGGGGTAAATGAGTCATAGTGAATACACCGTCATACCATACTAGTAATGGTATGCTGTAGCTTTCGTAATGAGAAGGAAGCTTTTAAAGAAAAGTGATTTATTAGGTGACAAACGTGCAATGTTAGTCATGCACTCCATTGCTACTGACCCTTGAGTCATACAGACAGCCTCAGGAGTTTAGGTACCTATAGGTTATGACTGTGCCGTGCACTTAGGTAAGTATTTAATTTTCCACAAAAAGGGGTAAATGAGTCATAGTGAATACACCGTCATACCATACCAGTAATGGTATGCTGTAGCTTTCGTAATGAGCAGGAAGCTTTTAAAGAAAAGTGATTTATTAGGTGACAAACGTGCAATGTTAGTCATGCACTCCATTGCTACTGACCCTTGAGTCATACCTATAGTTATGTATGTTTGGGATTTACCTACCTACTTTTACTACATACCTATACTTACTTACTATCACCTAACTAAACTTCATTACTCGTGTTGATGTGTTTTCTCTCTCTTTCTCTCAGGAAATGATTTAGGTACCTAAAAGCCAACCTAGTTAGCTTGGAGGGTACCGTGCCTGTCTTGTAAGCGCAAGGTCACGGGTGCGATTCCCGCCGGGGGCGGACTTTATTCTAAGCAGACAAGATTCGCTCTCAGAACGGCTGGCTTTCTCCTATCCCGTCTTCCTTTTCTCTTCGCTTTCGGGACAATAAGACCTTAGCAGTTACAGTTCCCTCCATAAAACCTCTTGAAAAGAAGACCTCAGCAGTTACAGTTCCCTCTAACACAACTTATACAACTCTCGAAGAAAGAAGGGGGAAAAAATACTGACATAACTACATAATTGGAAGTAGGTAGGTACTTACGCAACTGGTCACAAAATGATATTTCCTGAGAACGTCTGCCTTGCCCATAGTTTACTGACGTTCATATTCGGTGCTTCTTCTCTTGGGAAACCATTGTGCTGGATGAGTGTTTCTTCATTGTGAGTCCTCCGTGTTTCATTGGACAAACCTCAAGCTACTCTCATACCGAAGAACCTGTATAAATGAAACAGAGAAACTCATTGTCATTTGAAAGAAGAAGAAGAAGAAGAAGAAGAAGAAGAAGAAGAAGAAGAAGAAGAAGAAGAAAAAAAAAAAAAACACGTGACCGGCCAACTCCACATGAAGACGTGAAATCTCGTAGGTAATAAATAGGTAAGTCATAAGTCACTAGGAGGGACGAGAAAATGTATAACAACAATCACAAACCAAGTACCTATCTACCTTTTTTGACAAATAACATATCAACACGGCGACCTGGTATTCCAAAGTTAAAGCGCCTCAAAGGGGGGAGAAATCACCAAAAACTCAAATAATTTATTTTAACAATATTACCAAATAACATTAACATTTTGACACAGTGGTGACAGCACAATGTTACTGGTCCTATCGATAATCAGCTATCAGACATGGCTCTACTTCATTTATCTGACACATTGGAGCTATATCCTCATTGTGATCCAGTCCCTACTTGGTTCCTATCTGATCACTGCCCGATACTTACAGCAAGATAGTTATGACAGAGGTAAGTCGCCTATACAAACATGTCTATAGTTAGGGGGTTCACGTTTCGTCTGTCGGAATCTGCTTGAGACAAAAGGGCCGCTGCCGCTGCCTTCCTCACACAAAGGATATCCCTCGCTATTCAGTGGGGAACTATGGTAACCCTACTTGGTTCTTCCAACTTCGAAGAAGTTTTTTTCATGTAGGCAATCTAGTTTTATAAATTTGTCATTTAGTTATGCAAAAAGCAGCATTTAAAGGGGTTCACAATGACCATATTGACCATTATTATTATTTTAAGCATAATCAGCAAAATAACTTTTATTTTTCAGAAAGCATTCAATTGTCAGGGATCGAGCGATGCTATCGCGTTGCATTCACGATGGCCCTGGCTCAAGCCCCGGGTATTACTCTACTTTATTGGTTTCTGGAGGACAAACCAGGTAAGTTTAGAATCATTTGAGATCATAATAAATTCGAAGTAGGTATTTTTTTTCTTTCTCCAAGGTGAGTTTAATAGAGACAACTGCCAATGTCTTATCGTCCCGAAATGCCAAGGTCTTATCGTCCCCGCGCAGAAAAGACCCCGCATTATCTGATACCTACACTGCATACATAGGTACCTACTTACTGATTGTCGTTTCTTACTGATATTTTCACAGTGGAGATCACCTGGGTGTCCCACATGGAGCATACGTTCAACTCGGTCCTCATGTTGATAGAGTTCTACCCGTAACCTAGCGCTTACAATGCAGACGCGCTACCAATCAAGTTAACTAGGCTGGCACGCTAGCAGTGCGATCTACCATTGATAGTAACATCTATGCCGCCGCAAAATTCTATGCTTCGATTGGGACTCGAACCCGTTTACGCTAACCATTTACGCTATGGAGGCAGGTTAAAAAAAATCAGCTTCGTCCTGGGAGAATTTTATTCGAAAGTGATTCCGAGTAGGTACATCGGAACTTCGGATGCCGGTAACTCCATTCATTAGGTAGAACTTATAAAACTTACCTTATACCTACCTTATAAAACTACCTACCTAGGTACCTCTAGTAGGTAAATACCTACCTGCCGAAAAAAAGTTCATTTACTGGATAAAGTTTACGCAAGAGTTAATTTACTTTAAGGTTAAGGTTAGCCCCACCGACACCTAATACAGGTAGGTATAATATGTATTTTACACAAGACCTACCTACTTTAGGTGAGTATGTCAATCGCAAAAAAAAAAAAAAAAAAAAAAAAAAAAAAAGAGGAGCACAATGTTAAGATGATTGACTAACTACTACCTATCACTGCCACAATCAAGACATTATGTATGGCGAAAACATTGATACTGTGACAGACAAAACTATGTACTAATACACTTATATCAAAAGTACACAATAGGTACCTAATGATTAGCTATATTTTATGATTAGCCACTTATGTTCTCATACTTTGTCATAGTACTATACGTACTTACAACTTATGACATTAGAAATTAGAAGTTGATTGTCTACAAAGGACATCCATAGATTTGGATAAGGAGAGAGAATAATCTTTTTGGTGGATGTGCCAAAAATACCAAATTTTCTAACTAAATGTGAAGAGACAGAGAGAGAGAGAGAGAGAGAGAGAGAGAGAGAGAGAGAGAGAGAGAGAGAGAGAGAGAGAGAGAGAGAGCGAAGAAGTTTTTTTCATGTAGGCAATCTAGTTTTATAAATTTGTCATTTAGTTATGCAAAAAGCAGCATTTAAAGGGGTTCACAATGACCATATTGACCATTATTATTATTTTAAGCATAATCAGCAAAATAACTTTTATTTTTCAGAAAGCATTCAATTGTCAGGGATCGAGCGATGCTATCGCGTTGCATTCACGATGGCCCTGGCTCAAGCCCCGGGTATTACTCTACTTTATTGGTTTCTGGAGGACAAACCAGGTAAGTTTAGAATCATTTGAGATCATAATAAATTCGAAGTAGGTATTTTTTTTCTTTCTCCAAGGTGAGTTTAATAGAGACAACTGCCAATGTCTTATCGTCCCGAAATGCCAAGGTCTTATCGTCCCCGCGCAGAAAAGACCCCGCATTATCTGATACCTACACTGCGTACATAGGTACCTACTTACTGATTGCCGTTTCTTACTGATATTTTCACAGTGGAGATCACCTGGGTGTCCCACATGGAGCATACGTTCAACTCGGTCCTCATGTTGATAGAGTTCTTCCTATACGGAGCTCCACTACAGGGGTCTGACTTCTACTGGGTGTTCTCATTCAACACGGTGTACATTCTATACAGTGTGGTCTACTACTGGATGGACGGCATTAACATGTAAGTTAGACCTAGGTGCCTACTTTGTTAATCAGGGCTGTATTTAGAGGGGCCCATGGGGATTGGGCCCTGCCTGAAATCCTTCATACGGGCCTGGTATTTATCGTCGCTAGCTAGGACGATTTTTATAGGTACCCTAATAAGGTACCTAGCTAAGCCTATAAAAGGATCGATTACCGCCCGGGGCGAACTTTATCCTTTCTTTCTCAACGGCTGGCTTTCCATTATCCTTTCGCTTTCGGGACGATAAGGATAAGACTTCCATCGTTATAGCTAGCTCTCTCTATCAAACCTCTGGAAAAATAACTTTTTTTAAAAGGAGGTTGACAGAGGGAACTGTAAATCGTCCCGAAATCGGAGATAGAAGGAAGACAAGATAGGAAAAAGCCAGCCGCCACCAGAACGAACAAATTCTCATCAGGATAAAATCCGCCCCGGGCGGGAATCGAACCCGCAGCCTAGCGCTTACAAGGCAGTTGCGCTACCAACCAAGCTAACTAGGCTGACAAAAATAATTTAGGTATGTACCTATCTCATTTCATTTCTAAAATTTTCAGGAACGGTCACAAATTCATCTACCGACTTCTAGACTGGAGCAACATCAACACGGCCCTGCTTATGTGCACCATGGCGCTATCTATGTTCCTCCTCCTGCACTTCACCACCACTCTACTCAGCAAAGTCAAGTTCTGGCTCTGCAACAAACTAGTTCCTAAACGATTACTCACACTGCCCAATAAAGTAACTCTAGTGTAAACTCCTGTACCCGTTAAAGTAGATTTAAGTTCTGTACTGTGATTGGTACCACTGAGGATTCATTGAGCTATGTGTATGACTACCCTGTATTCCTGGTATCAGAACTAGACTGTGTACGAGTCATATCAGCAGATACTCATCATATTATACAGTGTGTACCAGAAGTTGTCCAGGAGATTTTCGTCAGAACTAGACTGTGTACGAGTCATATCAGCAGATACTCATCATATTATACAGTGTGTACCAGAAGTTGTCCAGGAGATTTTCAAAATCAACAGTCTCTCACCAGGGTCCTATCTGTTGGAGGCCTCTAAACAATTCCAGGTAAGTAAAGTCATTGATCCATATTACAAGGAAATATAGGATTTTCTGTGCTGTCATATTTTTCAAGAACTATCCATTTATTCATAAGAGAGGAAGAGAAAAGAAAGTAACCTCCATCTTAACATATTAATCAGAGGGAAGAAATCAATAAAAAATAATACAAAATTATGTACAGCTACTATCCTAATGAATCCCTAATAACCTCGTTATGTCTACAGAAACGAAATCACCGTGCCAACGAATACATTCACATTGTCAAGCCCAACCTAACACTGGCTGTAGCCCAATGTATCGAAGCCGCGGGTCACGAGTTCAATCCCTCTCACCAGAAAATGCTCATGACTGCCGCTCAGTACGGGAAATGTTTCCTGCACAATTTCGACTCGACGAATTACGTCAAGATGTTACGCGTCCTCCGGCTTTTGAATCAAGTACGCGACCCTCAGATCGGCATAGCGATTACGTACGAACAACTAAACCAGTTGGGTATCGATAAGTTGATTGATATGCTTATCCTGAGGAGGTTCTATTATTTGGCTCTGCAGATATCCAAATATCTACGTCTGTCCAGTGCTGAAGGCTCGGTGCGGATATTGTCACATTGGGCGTATTATAAGGTGAGTTACCTAAGACTTTTTTTTAATGGTGAAATGGTAAAAAAGTGGAAAAAAACATGGGCGTTTCCAATATCTCCTTTGTTATGTAGCAATAAAATAGCTGTTACTTTGGACCGCGGTTCCATTTGACAAAAGAATCCACGATTCTAGCGAAATAACTGCCTACTCACGTGTAATTCTACTAAAAGTTTAGCACTTTGATTATTCTGTATTTGTGTTGAAGCAGGTTTAAAAGATTCTACTAAAATAAGCTACGATTTGAAATGATCCACAGGTAAAGCAACCAGTCGTGGACAAAAACAGGGTGGCCAAAGAGATTCACGACAAGATCGGACAAACCCCTGGTATTTCCTACACTGATATTGCCAACGAAGCTGCCAACCATATGAACGTCCAACTAGCCATACGACTTCTAGACTACGAACCCTGTGCTACCAAACAAGTGCCTCATCTGTTGAAGCTACGCCAGGAGAGAGAAGCCCTCGTCAAAGCCATCGAGAGTGGAAATACGGATCTGGTATATACCGTGATTCTGACCATGAAAGCCAACATGCACTTGTCCAAGTTCGAGGTAAAATAAGTCTTTCGAATAGTTTCTGTAGGATTTCGTTTACTCCTCAGAATACCTTGAGACATTCCTTAATGTGAGTTTTTTCTTAAGATAGTAAGTACTGTATGTCGCCTTCACCTGTCTGTGCTAGTAATAGTAATCCAGCAAAATAGTAATTATGACCCAACGTAAACAGATTTTACAGTCATATCTTGTCTTTATTTTCAGATGGTATAGGAATCTTCTCGAGGGAATGACCTCAATTTTAATTTTCACTTCTTTTAATGGTTCTAAAATATCTTCTCCAACTAACTCCCATTTTCAAGTGCAATAACATAATGTTAAATGTTAGAACCAATCCTTGTGTCCATAATTCCATATCCATTCCCCAACATAAGATTAACAACGTACGTTCAAACTTGATGTTGGGCAGAAGTTCCGGGTTCCCCTGTTGGATGTTATAGTGGGTGAACTGAAGCACTTCTGGTATCAACTCCACTGCCGTCACTTCTCCGTTGGATCCTACCAAATCAGCAAAGCACGCCGTCAAATAGCCTGACCCCGATCCGATGTCCAGAACTTTGGCACCCGGTTTCAAATTGTCTTTGAGCAATTCTAAAGCTCGGGCGTTCTGAAATTATAGGAAGGCTTGATATTGGTATAAGTAGGGCCATCGGCTTTAATAAACGCCCTATGTCACTGCGACCTGGTTAGATCTTTTGTGACTTTAATAGGAACTGAAGGCTGTTTTAGGAGCTCGGATTTGTCCTTATGGACAGATTTCTCCGTTCTTTTCCGAAATGTGTGTATTACCATCATTTTGATATCTATAACTGTACGTGTATTCCTTATTTAGAGGGTTTTTTATGGCTTTCTAAGTGGCAGGGTTCTCCTGGAGGAGCTCTTCCACCCAACCACTATCTATCTCTTCTCATCTGTCAAGCATCTGAAAGACTGTTTTAGGATCTCGGATTTGTCCTTATGGACGGATTTCTCCGTTCTTTTCCGAAATGTGTGTATTACCATCATTTTGATATCTATAATTGTACGTGTATTCCTTATTTAGAGGGTTTTTTATGGCTTTCTAAGTGGCAAGGTTCTCCTGGAGGAGCTCTTCCACCCAACCACTATCTATCTCTTCTCATCTGTCAAGCATCTGTGCAAAATTTTACAAAGTGTACTCCAATGTGAGTTTTCTCTTAAGATAGTAAGTACTGTATGTCGCCTTCACCTGTCAGTGCTAGTAATAGTAATCCAGCAAAATGTTCGAATAGTTTCTGTAGGATTTCGTTTACTCCTCAGAATACCTTGAGTCATTCCTCAATGTGAGTTTTCTCTTAAGATAGTAAGTACTGTATGTCGCCTTCACCTGTCAGTGCTAGTAATAGTAATCCAGCAAAATAGTAATTATGACCCAACGTAAACAGATTTTACAGTCATATCTTGTCTTTATTTTCAGATGGAGATCAGAAACTATCCCATGGCCCAAGCTTTGTACATCAAGTATTGCAAGTCGCACAACAAGCAAGCTCTGAACGCAATCTACAACCAGGAAGACAACTTCAACAGTTTAGCCGCCTGGCAAATCAAAGAGGCATATAACCCATCCGAAGGCACATCCAAAGAAGCTTGCCTATTGGGAGCTCAGGAGAACTATAAGAAAGCGAAGAATGAATTCGCAGCCACGCTGTGTGAAGAACAAATCAAGTTGATGAAATATCAGAGACAAATGGAAGAGAGCTTGAAGTTCGATTTCCAAGGCCTCACGCTTCATGAAACTCTGGAAAAGTTGCTGTCGTTACAGAAAGTCAAACTGGCTGACAACTTGAGAACTGAATACAAAGTTCCAGACAAAAGGTAAGTTAGACATTTTGGTCAGTTCGGTTATAAAATGATACATATAATTGGTATTTAATTGTAGGTTTATAAAATCTTTTAGTGTTTAGGAAGGGACATTTGTATATTTACAGAACAGTCGACGATCTAATTTATAATGTGTTATGCCAAAGAACGTTACGAATCTGCATTAGACTGCCAATTTTGTATCCCCTTATTTCCCTCTCAACGAAGACTATTCCATTTGTTTGAATTGCAGGTACTGGTGGCTTCGTATCAAAGCGTTAGGTCAGGCCGAAGCGGTCAGTTCGGTTATTAAGGAGAGCGATAGCGCTCCGCCCCGCCAAGTCAAAACGGTTTGACAGTAAAATGATATAGGTAATAGGTGATTCTAGGTGTATAAAGATATTTTAGTTTTTAGGAAGGGACGTTTGTGTCATTTGTATACATATTTACAGAGTAGGTAGTCGACGAACCAATTTATAATGTGCTATGCCATAAGAACGTCACGAATCTGCATTAGACTGCCAATTTTGTATCGCCTTATTTCCCTCTCAACGAAGACTATTCCATTTGTTTGAATTGCAGGTACTGGTGGCTTCGTATCAAAGCGTTAGGTCAGGCCGAAGACTGGGTTGGCCTGGACAAGTTCTCCAAACTCAAGAAGTCTCCCATCGGTTACGAACCGTTCATAGACGTCTGTCTGGAATTTCGAAACAAATTCGAAGCCAAGAAATACCTGCCTAAAGTGAGAGAGGACATGAAAGTGAAATACCTGGTCAAGCTAGACATGCTGGATGAAGCTTTGCAGTCCGCTATCCTCACCAAGGATGTAGAGGGACTGGACTATATTGCGAGTAAAAGTCAGTCCAGTAAACATGTTGAAGAGGCCAATAGATTGCTGGCCCAGTTCTCTGGAAGATAAAAATGGAATATATTAGAGAAGTGATTAGTGTTATTATAGGGTTAGGTTAAATACAAAAAGGAGCTTTTCTTTTCCACGGACGTGACTTCTGCATGATTACCACCAATTTCTTTCAGCAAATGAATTGTTCCCAAGAAGAACAGCCTATGTGATTTTCGCTACTTTTCAGGAGAGACATTTTAATACAGTGATGTAAAATTTATCCCAGAATTACGTTTTTTTACACATGGGCCTTTTACATGAAACTCTCACTTACTTTGCATGCAAAAACACCCTGCCTCAAGGCAAAAACTTTACACATAGGCTGTTATTCTTCTGAAATTTTACTCGAATCTTCACAAAGTTGGTCGAAAAAAAACGACTTCTGATTTTCTCCCCCAAAACTGACTAGTGCATTAAAAGGAGGAGATCACATAGGCCCCAATTCTGAAAAAAAAAAAAAAAAAAAAAAAAAAATGAGGCAAAAACTTTACACATAAGCCGTTGTTCTTCTGAAATTTTACTTGAATCTTCACAAAGTTGGTGGAAAAAAAACGACTTCCGATTTTCTCCCCCCAAAACTGACTAGTGCATTAAAAGGAGGAAATCACATAGGCCCCAATTCTGAAAAAAAAAAAAAAAAAAAAAAAAAAAAAAAAAAAAAAAAAGATAAAGCACCTAAAAGTAAATCATATTTATTTAGGTGTATTATTTTTAAAGGATAACAGGCAGCCTATTTAGCTTGAAAGGTAGGTAACAGGTTCAATTCCCACCTTTGGTGAATTTTATTCTGAACAAATGGGATTCATACTATCTTATCCTCCTACTCTCTTTGATTTCAGGATGCTAAGATCTCTGTTGTTACAATTCCCACTATGAAACCTCTGAAAGGATTAAAATTCTACTTCTTACATTAATTCATCATGTTTTAAACTTTATCAATAACCCTAAGATGAACAAATGAAGAACAAGTATTGAGTAATTATTTGTTGGCCATACTTGATGTAAAAAAAACTAGCATTGACTGCCCCGTTATTCTCTAAGTCTATTCCCAATTGTTCACAATGTCTGCTCTTGTGACTGCTGACTGGAGTCCATATGCCAGAAATAAATATTTCAGGTAAGTAAACATTTCTGGTCAGATACCTAGATGAGGAGTATGATACTAACTGCATTATCTGTAAGCATTCTCAAGCCAATTGGTTCATTACATTCTATTAGTTAGAAAAAAAGAGGGAGAGAAATAGAGAGAAAGGACTGTTCCACAGCAAGTAGAAATGGGTACATCACTGAAGTGATCTTTGTTGGTGATCTGTGTGACATTATGCAAAAAGTGTGATTAGAATTTTGTTCTACCTACTTGATAAGCTATTCCATGGCAAAGCTGGGGCAACCTGCCAGTAGATAGTTTTCACTCCATAATTTGCATTTTGCATGTGATTATCAAAACAAATTAATACCTAAGTACCTGATAAATTTTCTATACTTACATCATCCATTTTTTTTTTTTTTAATTTCAGGAAAATTGAAGTTTATTCCATGTTATGGCACAGAGAAGTAAATTTTGATACATGTACTCTAACAGCTAATTTCAGGAAAATTGAAGTTTATTCCATGTTATGGCACAGAGAAGTAAATTTTGATACATGTACTCTAACAGCTGCTCAAAATGGAGGCCCAATTGTTGTTTTGAGAGATAGAGCCAAGTTACTGAAATTGCAAGGTCCCTCTCATAAACCTATTGTGGCCATTTATTCTTCATCTGGAAAATTACTATCTTCATTCATATGGGACAAGGGACAATTGGTTCAGCTTGGGTGGTCTTCAACAGAAGATCTGTTGTGTATTCAAGAAGATGGTAAAGTTCTCATTTATAACATGTTTGGTGTGTATCAACATGCCTGGGATATCTTCCTGATGGCTCAAGAAGCCAATGGTAATAAAATTGTATCTGCTACAATATTTCCATCACCTGGAGCTACAGGAATAGCAGTGATCACATCTGCCAATGAAGTATTTGTAGTGAACAATGTTAATGAAAACCATCGTCGTGTCCGTCAGTTACCCAAGTGTATGGGAGCACCTACATCATGGGCTGTCATTTGTGAAGAACGCCAAACCAAAGTGATCATGTCTAAGCAGCAGAGCTTGTATACCTATATTCCCATCACCTGGTGCTACAGGAATAGCAGTGATCACATCTGCCAATGAAGTATTTGTAGTGAACAATGTTAATGAAAACCATCGTCGTGTGCGTCAGTTACCCAAGTGTATAGGAGCACCTACATCATGGGCTGTCATTTGTGAAGAACGCCAAACCAAAGTGATCATGTCTAAGCAGCAGAGCTTGTATACCTTAGACCAGACAGAAGTCAGCCCAACATTACAAAGGATAGATCTAGGTGCTGGAAGTGAGAAGTATAGTATTGTCAGCATAGCTGTGTGATCTTTAAAGATGAAAAACAGTTCATCCCCCTTCGAAGGCAATATTGCCCTCGAAAGCGTTTCATACGCGCAGGGCTTCAAATTCCGATATTTTCCCAACTATAAAATACCTTATTAGTTTATCCCCTGTTATGGGGAAGTATTAAATATGAAATTTTATGAAATTGAACGTAGATATTTTACGTCCGTAATTATGTAATAATATTTGTAATGGCTGTGTAATTATTAGGTACATAATGTATTTTTTATACGGAGTGAGAGAGAGAGAGAGAGAGAGAGAGAGAGAGAGAAGAGAAAGCAAAAAAGAGAGTAAAAAAAATAAAGGACTTATACGACCAATAGATTGATTTATAACTAGATTAACTATAAGTTGCATTCCATACGACATATACAATATACATTCTGTATTCACTATAGAAAATAAAAAAAATAGTCTTTAATTTTCTCAAATTTATTGTAAAAATTGTATTTCAAGTCAACGTCGAAATCGAAATTGTATCGGCGTTTATCCCAATTACTCTAGAGTCAAATCAAGCAAATCCCAAGTCGTTCCAGAAATCGGTTGACTGTGAACAAAGCCTCTCTACACTGTGAACAAAAAACCTCTCCTACCTTGGAGTCTAGTACAATAAATCTTCTTTATGTATCTCTGGAGTTCATGGGATTGGGTGAAGGAGGATGGGAGGACAGAATCATCTGGAGGCGAAGAATCTTCGATGCAATAGACCGGATACGGTCTGAAACGCCGCGGCAGTAAGTTATGTATATCCGATAACTTCTCTTTACCTTTGACTGCATCACCAGCAGGGTGAACCAACAAGACATTTATCCAGCAGCTGATTCTTCTACTCTTCTACCTCTCGTACAATACCTAGCAGAACCATAAGATGCACGGAAATCCACCAACCTGGACCCTACTTCTCTATGGAGCCGCCCTAAAGAAGCTGCAGTTTTCCTTGGCCTTGACACGGTTTGATGGATGTGGTAGTCGCAAACGTTACCACCTCCGTAGTAGCGCAACAGTGACCGCGTCTTCTAACCGGGAAGTTGCAAGTTCACAAGCCATCGAAGGCACGGAATTTGTTCAACTTCACTCTGGTACTTCGTCCATCTTGTGTTTCCGTTGATCAAAGTCCAAATTGTAGAACCTTTTCTTTTTCTTCAGCTTCCGAGGGCCTCGCATTCTCCTGATTGGTTCCGTGGTTTTGATGGGAGCCGATAAGTCCTCTTCTCTATCGTCCAAAAATTTCTGAACGTAGTATTTGAGCGCCACAGACATGGGTGTTGGTCGGGGCACTTCCATGATGCGAAGCTGCTGTGAGATGCTCTTCAATTGTTGGATCTGGGAATAAAATTAGGTATCGGTGAATGATTTTCACTGTCTTGAAATTTGATTAAAAATTATCGATGATCAATTTTCACTGTCTGGAAATTTTATTACTGAACATGAACACAATGGTTATCGTAATCTTTTCATTGAAAAAGGCCGCTAACGAGATTTAAATTCCTTACATTAAAGACAGCAAAAAATCTGAAGTACCTATCTACATGTACAAGTATATGTAGTGCGTACACTTCATCATAGAAGAGTTCTTCAAAATTAATGGTTGTATCTGTCACAAGGAAGGAAAGCGTTTTACTTTCGTGTTCTTTTGCTACTTGCTACTATATCCTACAGACCTACATTATTGCTTACCGTTATATTATTACGTTTTTTGGATACTTAATTGTTGACTCTCATCCGACTCGAGTTTCGCCTAATATGTAGGATTGTAGCCTTTAACTAACGAGATTTAAATTCCTTACATTAAACACAGCAAAAAATCTGAAGTACCTATGTACATGTACAAGTATATGTAGTGCGTACACTTCATCATAGAAGAGTTCTTCAAAATTAATGGTTGTATCTGTCACAAGCAAGGAAGGAAAGCGTTTTATTTTCGTGTTCTTTTGCTACTTGCTACTATATCCTACAGACCGTTATATTATTACGTTTTTTGGATACTTAATTGTTGACTCTCATCCGACTCGAGTTTCGTCTAATGTGTAGGATTGTAGGCTTTATGAAGGAAACGGTAAGCAATGTAAATACACAGGATGTCTAATATAAACCTAACCAACAATCGGCATACTATATCCTGCTTTCACATCATAAAGAAGACCTACCTGAACCACGCCCCAGTGTTGTATGTCGATAGTCCCATTGCGGAACTTGTCGTAAATAGTGAGCATCTGCTGTTTCGTATCGCCTATAGGGATGACCAGTCTCCCTCCGGACTTCAAGTGGTGGATAAATAAGAAACTAACAAACCAATAAAGACGGTGAAGAAACCAACGAACCAATAAAGACAGTGAAGAAACTAACAAAGTAAACAAAACTTTCCGAATCACTTTGTGACAGTTCGTGTAAATATACACAGGCGTGCTTGCTGGAACTTGGCCTGGCGCACTGCCTTCGTGGTCAGTGCGCTCAGATACTTTGAGAATTCTTTTGCCAAGCGGAAAGGTCAGTTAGTTTTATGGTAGGTACCTAAATGAAATCTTTGTGGATCACTAGTGGCATGAATCGTTTATCCAGCATTTCAGGCTGACATTTTTAATTGCAAGTGGAACAGAAAGCCCTTTTAAATCATCAAAGCACAAATCCTGAAGGAGACAATGTAGTTCACAACCTAGAAAATTCCTATAAATTCTAAACGGGATTTGTCCCGTAGAGTTGGCGCAGCTCCTGGGCTTAGAGACGGAAAGGTATTCGACAACGTTAACAACACTGTTAAGTTATTAACCCTTTCAGGAATGAAAGCTGTACTCACGTGAACATGTTATTGGGCGACAAGAACTGCTGATGTTTGGGAGGTCGGGGCGGCAGTGGGGGCGGCGTTTCATCGTCTGGGGGAAGTTGGTGTCGAATCTCCTCGTAGATTTCCTCGGACGAATTAGACGAGAGTCGCTCGTCACTGCTTGTGTCCTCCTGGAAAATCATGTCAAAAAAATTGGTGTTATAAAACAATCGATACGAAAGAGAGAACGATTCAAAAGTTCAGAAACTACTAAAAATTTTGATTATCACTCATCTTTTGGGAGCCTTGTCTCCTTTTTTCGCGCAATATGTATTGCCAGTGGACTGAGCTTAATGTAATCCCGGCATAACTTGAAAGGGACGAACCAATATTATCCTGTCTTCTTGTTAATTCTTGCGAATAATTATAATAGACTCTTGAGTGGAAGGTAACCACCAGGCGAGGTTAACGGCGGAGGCGTTCTCTACCACCAACACAAAACCCTTAGAGATCCATTATTATGTGGTCAAATTATCAAATAAGTGAGGATAAATTCCATGCCGCTGTCGATCGATTTTCAGCATGGTGTCGTAGATTTTACTGCTCTTGATTAGACCTTGGCCTGAAATAGATGAAATCCGTGTAATGATGAGAAGTATAGTGGGAGAAAGAAATAGAACAGAGAAGGAGAAAGGACCTTAAACGCTTTCGTTCTAGTAATGAGTAGCTGTTGGTATGACATCTATCTATTTATGTTCTATTATTGAATCCGTGTAATGATGAGAAGTATAGTGGGAGAAAGAAATAGAATAGAGAAGGAGAAAGGACCTTAAACGCTTTCGTTCTAGTAATGAGTAGCTGTTGGTATGACATCTATCTATTTATGTTCTATTATTTTCAAGTGGTGCTCATCAACACCTGGGTTATATGCATCATCGGTATGACATAATAAAAAAATAAAAATAAATAAATGCAGTTTCTTTGTGTTATTATATCACAACTTTGGTGCTCACTGCAGCATTGTAGGATTTTTCCCAATATCACAAGATACTCTCAAGGTAGAAACATTTTCTACCATTTTGTTCTCGGTAACAAACGTGGAATTAACATGGAAAGTTCCGCAAAATTTAAGCAAGATACTCAGAAACATTTTCTACCATTTTGTTCTCGGTAACAAACGTGGAATTAACATGGAAAGTTCCGCAAAATTTAAACGAAAAGTTCCGCGACGGATCAAAAATCTGATTTAAATGTCACATTAGTACATACGATATACTAGAATGAGTTGGGTCAAGGTACTAATGACCGATCTTACGTGAGAGTTAACATAGTGCCAAAGGTTTTCTCCATTTGATTATTGCTTTACACAGACCAGTATTCCTTAAACTCTGGAGTAACTGAAAACTCTCAGTGGTAAGATGGACCATAAAGGTTACTTACTGTACAAATCGAACACCAATTCCTTCATTGTCTTGTGGTTCATATCGATTGGTTGTCTGTTGCGGGCTTGTGAACTCTGGAGTAACTGAAAACTCTCAGTGTTAAGATCGGCCATAAAGGTTACTTACTGTACAAATCGAACACCAATTCCTTCATTGTCTTGTGGTTCATATCGATTGGTTGTCTGTTGCGGGCTTGTTTCCAATACTTTTTTTCGAACATCTTATTGTTCATTCTCCGGTTGTTCATTCCAAATTTCTTCCTAGCCGGTTGGTTGGGCGCCATATATTCTTTGTTAACTCCAAACACTTGCTTCTCGACAAAGTTGGGGTCTGTTTCTTAAATTTCTTCCTAGCCGGTTGGTTGGGCGCCATATATTCCTTGTTAACTCCAAACACTTGCTTCTCGACAAAGTTGGGGTCTGTTTCTTTTCTCCTCATGTACCTTTCGACGTCTCTGCGCTCTTGGTATAAACTATGGAAGTATTGAATAAAACAAGTAATGATATCATTACAGGTTACAGGACGCGAAAAGATCTAACTGAGCATCTATCTTGGAAGGAAGTTACAAATTGGTCAGGTATTTATACATTTTGAGGCGTACCTATCTAATATTTGGTCTAAGTACTTAATAAATAAATATCCTAAACCTGGAAGTTTCCACTATTATAGTTCCTACAAACTGTCTTGTACGGTCCATTTGATCAAATGTCTTCAATACTACCACTACTTCCGTGTCCGTGAGAGAGGAAAGGCACCTATCTCACGGTGTTGGAAAGATTGGGTTTTAAACCCTTTGGACGTCTTGAATTGCCTTGCTTATTTGGGATTGTGTTTAAGCTTGGGCAGCCCAATGTGTGGAAATACATATCTCGGGAGGTCTGAAAGACACTTGGAAATATCCCCGCCAAATAGTCTTCACAAAGAGGAACAAGAAATGATAACCAGAGTAACTAAAACCAAAAGACGTAAAAATGTGTTCACACAGTTGACCGGCCATCGATCGATGTCGACTGAACCGTCCACACTGCCTCGACAATATAGATTTTTCTTGTCGAACCGCCTTACGAAAATCCCTAAAGGCGACTCGCGAATCTTCTAGAAGATTCGCGTTATTCTAGGCTTAAGAGTTACCTTAAGAGTTATTCTAGGCTAGTGGCACTCATTTCAAGTTCATTTTCTTTCCAAATCCTAGATCTCTTCACAAAGGTACTGGTTCGGACACAATGATCTTGGTGGTGTTGTTCAAATTGGCCATATACACGTAGCTTTGCTGTAGCGGGGTCACACCAAATGTGTTAAAGAAATAAGCAAGAGGGGGGAGTTTACCTTCCATGGTCCGAAAGGTCTGTTTTTCGAAGGAACCTTGGCGTCTAAAAATCCGCTAAGATATAATCCAGCCATGGCATGCTTCCGTCTCACTGAAACAGAAATGAAACCGTTTCTGTTAGCTTTGGGTATCTGGTCAAACTAGACATGCTGGATGAAGCTTTGCAGTCCGCTATCCTCACCAAGGATGTAGAGGGACTGGAATATATTGCGAGTAAAAGTCAGTCCAACCTAAAGTGAGAGAGGACATGAAAGTGAAATATCTGGTTAAGCTAGACATGCTGGATGAAGCTTTGCAGTCCGCTATCCTCACCAAGGATGTAGAGGGACTGGAATATATTGCGAGTAAAAGTCAGTCCAGTAAACATGTTGAAGAGGCCAATAGATTGCTGGCCCAGTTCTCTGGAAGATAAAAATGGAATAGAATATACCTTGTTTATCCTGCCAGAATGAGGCTGAAAAGTCCCTTTACTCCCGCAGTCCAAACAAGGTCTTATATATTTCATAGGTAAAGTTTACCTATGATGTGCTACCTAACTAATAGTGAATAGTGCTTATTTATATTGCTAATAGGGCTGAAGAGGCCTTTTACCCCAACAGTAGAATAGTACTACTATTACTATTATTCTGGCCAAGTTCTCAATATTGATAAAATTCAATACCTTGGCTGGGATAGAACCCACACCCTCCTGATTACCAGGCGAGCGTCTTGAACACTACACTACCAAGTCAGGCCCGCTCTTGGTCCCATTTCTTGGCGATTTTCTCCTGGGCTTCCATCCTGAAGCGCTCGAATGTATCTTCCATCATTTCTTCTATAGGTTTACTCTCGCTAAATATAGATTGATGTCGGTGTCGGGATTTGTCTCGAGAGCTTTTGTCTCTGGAATCAGACATTGGACGAATCACCGGAGGAACTGGTGTGTCCACCAGTTCACTATAAAACACTCAAGTTAACCACCGTTGAGCGTGGACTGTAGCAGAGTAAAATATTGAGGATAAAATTCCATACCATGGCTGGGATAAACCCACACCCTCCTGATTACCAGGCGAGCGTCTTGAACACTACACTACCGAGTCAGGCCAATAATAATTCTATGCTTCGGTCGGGATTCGAACCCTTTAACCCAGTAACAAGTTGTATCATCATGATCAAATCAAATGCTCAAATGAATAAGAATTAAATTCTATGCTTCAGTTGGGATTCAAACCCACGTCCTCCGTCTTACGAAGCGAGTTCAATAACAACAAGGTAACCGAGGTAAGTAATTAAATCCATATTCAGTAGCAGAGTGTCCGCTGTCTGTAAAGATGTGTCCACACATAGTCGATCGATGTGAATCGACGGCCAGTCTATGTGTAAAATAAAATCAACCTCATTATGACATTTGAGGAGCTAGTAAAAATTCCACCGAAAAAAGACAAGGTGAAAGCCCAATATGATCTTGGGAATTGTGAATTGAAAGAGTTGCCTTTCGTAAAAAAAAAAGTTCTTTAAGAAATCTCCTTACCTGTCACGGTCTCGATATCTATTCCTTCCCCGGTGCCGATTGGAGCCTCGTTTCCGCGCAGTAAAAATTCCACCGAAAAAAGACAAGGTGAAAGCCCAATATGATCTTAGGAATTGTGAATTGAAAGAGTTGCCTTTCGTAAAAAAAAGTTCTTTAAGAAATCTCCTTACCTGTCACGGTCTCGATATCTATTCCTTCCCCGGTGCCGATTGGAGCCTCGTTTCCGCGAATCCTCGTACTCTTGGTCCCTCATCCTCTTCATCTCTTCCTTGTACTGTTTATACGGACTCTCCTCATTGAGAATATAGATTGGTGTCGGTGTCGGGATCTGTCTCGAGAGCTTTTGTCTCTGGAATCAGACATGGGACGAATCACCGGAGGAACTGGTGTGTCACTATAAAACACTCAAGTTAACCACCGTTGAGCGTGGACTGTAACAGAGTATCTGCTGTCTGTAAAGATGTGTCCACACATAGTCGATCGATGTGAATCGACGGCCGGTCTATGTGTAAAATCAACCTCATTAGGACATTTGAGGAGCTAGTAAAAATTCCAGCGAAAAAAGTCAAGGTGAAAGCCCAATATGATCTTAGGAATTGTGAATTGAAAGAGTTGCTTTTCGTAAAAAAAAAGTTCTTTAAGAAATCTCCTTACCTGTCACGGTCTCGATATCTATTCCTTCCCCGGTGCCGATTAGAGCCTCGTTTCCGCGAATCCTCGTACTCTTGGTCCCTCATCCTCTTCATCTCTTCCTTGTACTGTTTATACGGACTCTCCTCATTGAAGACGCTGTCAAAGTTGTTCTTCTCCCTCGGCTTCGTGACCAGATCTCTACTTTCGATCTCGTACTCTTGATAGGAGCCATCGTTCTTGGAAGATGCCCTCACGCGATCGCCGAAAAAGACAATGTATGTCACCGAATAAGTGAGGAGTTGTGTGCGCAATGCGGTCATAGTGGACCGCCTTTGCATTCAGGTGTTTTTGTTTACTGTTTTCCGAGTTCCGATGGCACATGGTCTCGTTCAGTGCTCGTGGACAGAGGAAGTTGTGTGCGCAATGCGGTCATGGTGGACCGCCTTTGCATTCAGGTGTTTTTGTTTACTGTTTTCCGAGTTCCGATGGCACATGGTCTCGTTCAGTGCTCGTGGACAGAGGAATAAAATATGTACCTTGTAGAATCACTTTTCTGGTATTCTCGTGTTGATTCAGTACCTAAATGGAAAGTATTGTGTCTCTTCTCGCCCATCTGATGAGACCTTGTAGAATCACTTTTCTGGTATTCTCGTGTTGATTCAGTACCTAAATGGAAAGGATTGTGTCTCTTCTCGCCCATCTGATGAGAGGCATACTACGGTATGGGCATGCTACGACACAGACCACACGAGTCTAATGTAGCAGTTATTTCATTGTAATAAACCCAACCTCTATCCTTTGCTCTACACCTCTACAGAATATGTACTGTGAAACAACTTTCATTCTGCCCTATCAAAGGTCATTTTAAAGTTGCAAGCTTGCAAGTGATTTTGTGTTGTTTCATTGTAATAAACCCAACCTCTATCCTTTGCTCTACAGAATATGTACTGTGAAACAACTTTCATTCTGCCCTATCAAAGGTCATTTTAAAGTTGCAAGCTTGCAAGTGATTTTGTGTTTCCTGCGTGCATGGACCGTCGTTTGCGTTTGATGTTAAGTATATTTGGGAACATTTTGGAATTGAAGACGGCTCAGAAATTGATAACATCTCATCAGGGCTGTTCTTATGACCTTTGTACTAATATCAGGTCTGGTTTTAGATGAGAGTAGAGGTACAGCAATTAAAAACACAGGAGGGAACAAGGTATATTTGTTTTAAAACTGTGACAAAATCTATTAAAAGATTAAAACATAAATTAACTCATGCAAACTATGGAAGTAGGTATTGAATAAAACAAGTAATGATATCATTACAGGTTACAGGACGCGAAAAGATCTAACTGAGCATCTATCTTGGAAGGAAGTTACAAATTGGTCAGGTATTTATACATTCTGAGGCGTACCTATCTAATATTTGGTCTAGGTACTTAATAAATAAATATCCTAAATCTGGAAGTTTCCACTATTGTAGTTCCTACAAACTGTCTTGTACGGTCCATTTGATCAAATGTCTTGAATACTACCACTACTTCCGTGTCAGAGAGGAAAGGCACCTATCTCACGGTGTTGGAAAGATTGGGTTTTAAACCCTTTTGACGTCTTGAATTGACTTGCTTATTTGGGATTGTGTTTAAGCTTGGGCAGCCCAATGTGTGGAAATATCTCGGGAGGTCTGAAAGACACTTGGAAATATCCCCGCCAAACAGTCTTCACAAAGAGGAACAAGAAATGATGACCAGAGTAACTAAAACCAAAACACGTTGTTAGGGCGACCACACTCTCGGTTCCCTTTCCGATCCTAAACCGTGTGAACACACCCTCCACCGCGCGTGTGTAAACGATCTCGCCGCGCGCGCATCTGCTGACCTTTTCCCCTCCCGCCTACACCAAGAAGATCGGGGAAAAGGAACACCGGAACTAGTCGCCATCCGCCATTCGGCCATTCCACTAGCATTGTGATCAGATCAATCAATCATCATCTTTAACTTCAAGTTACTCGCGTGCACGGTAATTCCTTTTCTAATTCTGTAATCTTAACTATAGTCCTTGCTCTCCCGAACACACGTAAAGATGTGTTCACACAGTCGACCGGCCATCGATCGATGTCGACTGAACCGTCCACTCTGCCTCGACAACATAGATTTTTCTTGTCGATCGACGACCGGTCAATTATGTTTGGACAAACCTTGTCGTGAACCGCCTTACGAAAATCCCTAAAGGCGACTCGCGAATCTTCTAAGATTCGCGATACACCTTAAGAGTTAATCTAGGCTAGTGGCACTCATTTCAAGTTCATTTTCTTTCCAAATCCTAGATCCCTTCACAAAGGTACTGGTTCGGACACAATGATCTTGGTGGTGTTGTTCAAATTGGCCATATACACGTAGCTTTGCTGTAGCGGGGTCATTTTGTTCTTCGTCCCCAGACTAGGGTTCATGGGCAGATATCGGGAGAGGGAGATTGTATCCGCTCTGTCCAGATGTTTGTTCGACTTTTTCGATGTTACCGGAGACACGGGCTGGCTGACACTTCGCTTCCTCATTTCAACGTCGCCAATCCTGAAACCAATAAAGACAGTAAAGAAACTAACAAATTAATAAAGACAGTAAAGAAACTATCAAAGTAAACAAAACTTTCCGAATCACTTTGTGACAGTTCGTGTAAATATACACAGGCGTGCTTGCTGGAACTTGGCCTGGCGCACTGCCTTCGTGGTCAGTGCGCTCAGATACTTTGAGAATTCTTTTGCCAAGCGGAAAGGTCAGTTAGTTTTATGGTAGGTACCTAAATGAAATCTTTGTGGATCACTAGTGGCATGAATCGTTTATCCAGCATTTCAGGCTGACATTTTTAATTGCAAGTGGAACAGAAAGCCCTTTTAAATCATCAAAGCACAAATCCTGAAGGAGACAGTGTAGTTCACAACCTAGAAAATTCCTATAAATTCTATCCCTCTTCCACCTTTTAAAGACACCACAGAACCCATCTCTACGGGACAAATCCCGTAGAGTTGGCGCAGCTCCTGGGCTTAGAGACGGAAAGGTATTCGACAACGTTAACAACACTGTTAAGTTATTAACCCTTTCAGGAATGAAAGCTGTACTCACGTGAACATGTTATTGGGCGACAAGAACTGCTGATGTTTGGGAGGTCGGGGCGGCAGTGGGGGCGGCGTTTCATCGTCTGGGGGAAGTTGGTGTCGAATCTCCTCGTAGATTTCCTCGGACGAATTAGACGAGAGTCGCTCGTCACTGCTTGTGTCCTCCTGGAAAATCATGTCAAAAAATAATTGGTGTATTGTACATATGTAGTTGGAATTTTGTAAAAAGATACTAATTTATTTAGGCGATATTATTCTAATGTTTATTCACACAAGATCACAGTCGATTGTTATTCGTATTTTACTCCGAGATGGAACTAAAGTCGTCAAACGAGATAGGTACCAAAAGAGACCTATTTATTAATTGTCGTCCCAGCAGTGTCGTATTTGATTATACGGACCTAGGACAAGAGGGTGCTTGGTTGCCCTGGGCCTTACAATCAGGAAGAAGGCAGTTCTGTTTGATAAAGACAAATAAAGCATGCCTAATGAAGGCAAATTATCTAAGATAAGATACAATCTATACAACAGGTAGAAGTAGGACTGTATCTAATATCTATGTCTGTTGAGCTAATCGGCAAATGTATCTGTGAAGTTATTGTGTAGATTTATGTATGGATTACAAACGACTGAGGAAAGGAAAGAACCAATATGAGAGAAAAAGTTGGAAGTTGGAATTAAAATTACCTTATTTTACTCTGTACGAATACCTACGGAATAATACAACAGGTAGGAGTAGGACTGTATCTATGTCTGTTGAGCTAATCGGCAAATGTATCTGTGAAGTTATTGTGTAGATTTATGCAGGATGTATGTATGGATTACAAACGACACAGGAAAGGAAAGAACCAATATGAGAGAAAAAGTTGGAAGTTGGAATTAAAATTACCTTATTTTACTCTGTACGAATACCTACGGAATATAATTGGTGTTATAAAATAATCAATACGAAAGAGAGAACGATTCAAAAGTTCAGGAACTACTAAAAATTTTGATTATCACTCATCTTTTGGGAGCCTTGCCTCCTTTTTTCGCGGAATATGTATTGCCAGTGGACTGAGCTTAATGTAATCCCGGCATAAAGATCCCTTAAAGATCCATTATTATGTGGTCAAATTATCAAATAAATGAGGATAAATTCCATGCCTCGACTAGGATCGAACCGACGCCCTCCTGTTTACAATCCGAGCGTCTTTATCACTACGCCACTTAACGCCACGGAGGCAAGTTACCTTTTCTTCAATTATCAGTGAGTTGAGCTTATCACGAAGTATTGGTGTTATAAAACAATCGATACGAAAGAGAGAACGATTCAAAAGTTCAGAAACTACTAAAAATTTTGATTATCACTCATCTTTTGGGAGCCTTGTCTCCTTTTTTCGCGCAATATGTATTGCCAGTGGACTGAGCTTAATGTAATCCCGGCATAACTTGAAAGGGACGAACCAATATTATCCTGTCTTCTTGTTAATTCTTGCGAATAATTATAATAGACTCTTGAGTGGAAGGTAACCACCAGGCGAGGTTAACGGCGGAGGCGTTCTCTACCACCAACACAAAACCCTTAGAGATCCATTATTATGTGGTCAAATTATCAAATAAGTGAGGATAAATTCCATGCCTCGACTAGGATCGAACCGACGCCCTCCTGTTTACAAGCCGAGCGTCTTTATCACTACGCCACTTAACGCCACGGAGGCAAGTTACCTTTTCTTCAATTATCAGTGAGTTGAGCTTATCACGAAGTAGTCTCCTATCAATAGAGTCGTAATCGTTGAGAGATTCTGGTTCACTACAGCCGGGTGTTGACATGAACACCCCCGGACTGGCTAACTGTAAGCTGGAGACACTCTGAAAACAAAAGTTGTCTAATGAGATTGGAAAAATATTGGACATTTTGCTTGGGCAGTTGGACACATATCGTTCCGGGAAGTTTATAACATCTAGTTTTTTTTCCAAAATTAATAAGCGCATCAGCGCTCCGCCACGCCAAGTCAAAATTTGACAGCACTACCAAGAGATATTATACGCCACAGAAAAGGTAGCCGGGTTCAGATAGTTGTAGACATAAGAAATACCCTAACCACGTATGTATTGGTGGTTGATCAGAGCGAACTTGGGCCTGTAAGGACCCTAAAGGACCTGATCGTGCTGGCATCACAAGATTCTCAAGAATCAAAATATTCTAAAGCCTTGTTTGATCTTGGCAATTAAAAACTTGTTAGCAAAGTCGCCGGTTGCAAGAATCAATCAATGAGCAGACAATTTTGAATTCAATAAAACGTCAATAACATAAAAAATTCACAATTGAACAATGCAATGTCTCAATGACACAAACAAGTGTATCAAATGTATTCAATTACTCTTCTAATGTTCTCTACTTGAGCAAAACTAGAACAAAATAATATATGAATCCATTAGTTCTGCTTTGCATGGCGATCTTGACCCGCTACTCCTATTGAATCAAGTTTTAATTGAAAAGGTTACGTGTGCAATAAATATTGTCGTTGATATGCTCTGGTGATGATTTTGAAAAATTGACCAAGGGTGGACCATTAAGTTATATTAAGGACAAAGACTAGACGGCCGTTTTGGACTTATGTACAAAATTTTACATAAATATCCACAGGTTTTTCTGGAATGTCACAGAGACGGCAGTTTTGCAATGTTGCATCCGAATCATCACCGTTCCCAAATGAAGTTTGTCAAAGAACCTATCCATTATCCATGTCACATCAGCTTTTACTAACCAAAACCTCGACACCAATAAAATTATTTTAGCAAATAAGACTGCCATTGTAGTTCATTAGGTAGGTATAGTTCAAAGAACTTTGGTCCTTTTTTTCGCTCATCGCAAAAAACCGTATTCCAGTTTTGCTCGTAGGTACCTTCCATTGTGAAGGTTTTGAAGATTCCCTCTCACATTTGGCGAGATAAATTTTTGCAATCCGTCCTCGAAAACACATTGTATTCTGAGATTTACAAACGGAATGAGACAAAAAATGCTAATGGGATGTTTTACTTTCTATCCTCGCATTAATATGAAAAGGACCTGCATCATCATTCATCAATCATCATCATCATCCATATCTAAAGGCCAAGCCTTGTCGGTGGACCTGCATCGCGCATTGGTAGCAGAAATATAAAATTCAAGGCTGATACTTAAAGTGTGTCTTACCTTATTGATGCCTCCAACCGAGCTCAGGCCCTCGGGACATGTCCCATTTCGGGCCGGTGCAAAAAATGCAGGCTAATCTGGCTAATTTAATTAGCTGTCATATATATCCTGTTTTAATCTAACATACCGAGTGTTTCGGAAGCTCTTTGTGACTTACTATATCTTAGAGTTACCGTCAAAAGCCTTGTGCAGTGGTTCTCAGGACACCCTGTATAAATGCAAACATAGATATGGGGTCAAACATATAAATCTTCCTGATAACATCAGTTTACTGTTCTGAGATCAACCAGGTGTGATACAGAAGTGCTATATGGGACACGGCCAATGTCCTCTTTCGGAAGCTCTTTGTGACTTACTATATCTTGGACTTAGAGCTACCGTCAAAAGCCTTGTGCAGTGGTTCTCAGGACACCCTGTATAAATGCAAACATAGATATTGGGTCAAACATATACATAAATCTTCCTGATAACATCAGTTTACTGTTGTGAGATCAACCAGGTGTGATACAGAAGTGCTATATGGGACACGGCCAATGTCTTCTGTTAGTTCTATACTGTCACCGATGTGTTAAAATTACATTGCATTAAATATAAATGGGGGTCTTTTCTGGCGAAATTCCTGTGTGCGGAGTCCAGTATGTAGGACCATTACATCCAATTCTGGGTGCTTTCACTGTTCTCCTTCAAACATTGCTGTGTCTTTTATGAAGTTCAGCAACGTTTTAATCGTTTTTTTATTTTTCGCGTTAAAAATAAGTTTGACCAAGGTTGGCAAGATTTAAATGTTTGGTTCAGTAAAACTCATAAAGTTACATTACTTTCCTTTCTATATAGGTAGGATAAGGAAAGTAAAAATTAGAATTCACTGTTACATTACTTTCCTTTCTATATGTATAGGTAGGATAAGGAAAGTAAAAATTAGAATTCACTTCGTTCAGTGAGAATATCTACATGGGTCTCTATCAGAGCTAGAACGTGACATTTTACATTAGCGTCTAGGTATCCAACATAATTAGATAAGTCTTCTAAAAATAAATGGACATCTAACTTTCAATTAATTAAAATATAAAAACAAATACAAGGGTCTAGAATTAATTTTTCGAGTACATTATTATTATTATTTTTTTTTTTTTTTTTTTTTTTTTTAAAAACAATCCTGAAACCAATGAAGACGGTAAAGAAACCAATCAATCAAATCAAATCTCTAATTCTTTGTGGTAAAGCGGAGCTTTTTCACAACTTTTGTGGGTACCACACATTACTAAGTGTAAAGTGCCTTCTTTACTATTAATTCTCATTCATCATCAATCTTTTTACACTGGTAATGTCGCCACTGCTTGCTACTCGATTAAAGTAGCTACTCAATTGTCCTCACGAGGCTGAGTGCACCCTGAACTCCAAACACAGAGCCGAAAAAACTTCGAACCTGGGACCTCCGGCGTGCAAGAAAGAAACTAACAAATTAATAAAGACAGTAAAGAAACTATCAAAGTAAACAAAACTTTCCGAATCACTTTGTGACAGTTCGTGTAAATATACACAGGCGTGCTTGCTGGAACTTGGCCTGGCGCACTGCCTTCGTGGTCAGTGCGCTCAGATACTTTGAGAATTCTTTTGCCAAGCGGAAAGGTCAGTTAGTTTTATGGTACCTAAATGAAATCTTTGTGGATCATTAGTGGCATGAATCGTTTATCCAGCATTCTGAACATTTTTAATTGCAAGTGGAACAGAACAGAAAGCCCTTTTAAATCATCAAAGCACAAATCCTGAAGGAGACAATGTAGTTCACAACCTAGAAAATTCCTATAAATTCTAAACGGGATTTGTCCCGTAGAGTTGGCGCAGCTCCTGGGCTTAGAGACGGAAAGGTTCGACAACGTTAACAACACTGTTAAGTTATTAACCCTTTCAGGAATGAAAGCTGTACTCACGTAAACATGTTATTGGGCGACAAGAACTGCTGATGTTTGGGAGGTCGCGGCGGCAGTGGGGGCGGCGTTTCATCGTCTGGGGGAAGTTGGTGTCGAATCTCCTCGTAGATTTCCTCGGACGAATTAGACGAGAGTCGCTCGTCACTGCTTGTGTCCTCCTGGAAAATCATGTCAAAAAAATTGGTGTTATAAAACAATCGATACGAAAGAGAGAACGATTCAAAAGTTCAGAAACTACTAAAAATTTTGATTATCACTCATCTTTTGGGAGCCTTGTCTCCTTTTTTCGCGCAATATGTATTGCCAGTGGACTGAGCTTAATGTAATCCCGGCATAACTTGAAAGGGACGAACCAATATTATCCTGTCTTCTTGTTAATTCTTGCGAATAATTATAATAGACTCTTGAGTGGAAGGTAACCACCAGGCGAGGTTAACGGCGGAGGCGTTCTCTACCACCAACACAAAACCCTTAGAGATCCATTATTATGTGGTCAAATTATCAAATAAGTGAGGATAAATTCCATGCC